>NW_008581227.1:35648-39172 GCF_000691845.1 Merops nubicus | reverse complement strand
CCGCAGAGCTTTCCCCGTGCAGATCCCCTTCAACACCGCGTCATCTCCGCTATCGCCAGCCAGGAGGTAAGGACCCAACTTTCCTTGCCTCTCTCAATCACTTTAAAGAGTTTCAATACTGTACTGGTAATATTTGCAGAATATTAGTGTTTGAATAATGTATTTTGCTTGTATTTTCCTTGTTTCTCAGGTGTGTAAAACCAAAAAGCCATCAGAATATTTAATTTGTACACTAATAACAAAAGACTTGGTAGCATATTGGGACTTCAGTATGATTAAATGTAATTAAACAGCTTGAGCAGAATGTGCCCAAGTTCAAAACTAATATTTAATCAGTCCTATTCTCACAAAACCCTCAAGACCTTGACAGATTTTTTTCAGCTACTAAGGGGGACGTGTTCTGGGCACCATATGTAATCGTGAAATACACAACACCCATTATTGTCAATAGGGAGTGAGCATGTCTGTTTTAACACTGAACAATTACAGATGGTGTCACATTATTCATTCCAAAATTTGAATAAACTGCTCAATTGAAGTGGAAAAGTGAGAGCTGGAGCTCCTCAAATAGCTCTCACGTGGCTTTTTGAAGTCATTAACCAAGCTGTGAGCTACATCCGTGAATGCATAAAATGCTGCCATCTCATGCCAGCCAGATTTCTAGGCAGTTATTTCATGACTGGGATTAAAACAACAAAAACACAGCAGTCTTCTGAAGTGTTAATAAGTTGCTAGGACACTTTAATATTAAAACAGTACTAATATTCTGTTATTTTGCATGTTTATGGTGAGATGGCAAGATCTGGGAGTTGGAAACTGTGAGGAACAGTGCCATATTATCTAAGTACTAGTCAGAAGCAATGCTCACAGCACTCCCCATAGAGAAAGTTTGATAAATTGTTCAAAACATCATAAGCTGTGACCTAGGAAAATATTTGAATCTAGTTATCAGTAGTTACTTAATATGCTTAGCCCTCTAACATGAATTTTTGTTCAGGTTAATTTCGTACACCATTGGTTTTGTCCTTTTTTTTAAATTTTCCTTTTCTTATTCTGTTTGATTACTGCTTGTTGCTCATATTGGCAGTCTTTTTTTTTTTTTCCATAGCAACATTAATTATACTAACCTGGAAATAGAACTTAAATCGCAAATACAATTCTATTTTTGTTTCCCTTAATATAAAGTCCTCTGGCAATGAAAACACAAAATCTTCACAGAGTATAAAAGTTAGTGAAGATTTTAAGTATTACTGTCGCTTAACTTGAGAAATATGAAATTATGTGGAAGTTGTTAATTGTTCTCTGTCTGTCCCCTTTATAGTGCAAACTGCTGACAACAGCCACTGTTCAGTTTCTCCTGCTTCTGCTTTTGCTATTGCTACAGCTGCAGCAGGACATGGGAGTCCACCAGGTGAGAGAAATGTGCTGTTTGAAAGAGAAATAGAAATAAGGTACCTAGGTCTCAAAAGGTAAATATTTTTTAAGAACATACTTATCTGTTTCTGGATCATAATAGCTGTGTAATGCAGTAGAACATTCACAGGGAACCGGAGCATTGGATTCCAGTTAAGTGGCCATTATGAAAATATTTGTAATGTAATTCATTTAATTGAATGTGAAAGTGACCCACAAGAACTGCTAAAACAGCTTAAGACAGGCTGTTTAGGTACAACCACCCTGTTGCATTTCCTGCTGTGGCACTCTTGAAATTTTGGCTGATGAATCAACTTACATCACCAAAGAGAAACATTATTTTTTAGGCTGTTTTTATACCATGATGTTATGGGGAGCTGCCAGCAACCATCTCTATGACTGCTTGAAAGAAGGAAAGAATGGGACTGTATTCAGACATATCTGTTAGAACAAAACATGAAACCTAGCAAATTAGGCTGGTTAAGTTTATACTATACCACATACCTTCAGGAAATGTGTGTAAGCTTTGTGCCTTTGTTTTGTGGACTCCAAGGATATTTCCAAACTATTCAGTGAGATTTTGAACTATCACAGTATAAACCAATGGTAGGTTTTCTTACTGACTTAAGTCATATTTCTCACTCCACATTTTCAGTTCATCATCTGTGAGTTGAATTCTTGTGTGGTTAGCATTTCCAGTCCAGACTATTACTGAAAGATTAGTATCTTACATACACATTAGTACTTCACATACACATTTTACAGTACATGTGTGTACTGCATGCTCCTTGGAAAGCAGCTGTCTGGAGATACTTAGTGCAACTTAAAATATTTAAGTTCTGAATTCTCTTGCTGCTTGCCATGTACCCTTTGACATATTAATATCTTCCACCAAGTCGTGTTCTAGGTCATTTACAAATAAAAAGCAATTTTTTTAAAGTTCATAAAATCACTTTCACTTTGCACCAAGACACGTGAACCCACAGTTCATTTTGCTTATGTATGACAAAGCATAGTCCAGCTGTAAATTAACAGCTGCCTCTTTTCCATTGTAACTATTGGAATGTCAAGAAACTGCTTTGAAAACCCTTGTCTCAAAATCACTCATGAAATTCTCTGTAAGTCAGTAAATCATCAATACTGATTTCAGTGGATTTTGTATTCACTTTGGTTAAAGCTGTGTTTGTTCATTTGATGAGTGATTAGGTATCATGAGAAAATAATTCCTGGATAAACATGGATCAGGGCTCTTACTACTCTTGTTTACTTCCTGTGATATTTAGAGGATGACAAGAGAGTAATATTCAGCTTTAGGAACTTCATGAACCTGTCACAAACATGTATTTAGTAAAATTTTTTAAATGATGAATATCCTCTGCTCTTGGAATCAGACACTGACAACGAATCAGTGACAACATTTTGCTTTATGAATTAATTCCAGTATGTTTACAAATTGTTCAAAAAATGAGTAAGAGTAAAAATCACTGTTCTTTCCCCCTATGATAATTTAAATTAAAAATCACTGCTTTTGTATTGTTAAAAAACACAGCTTTTCAATATCTGTAGTATATAAACATGAGAGAAAATAAAATCTGCAAGTACGCCATCAGTTGAAGGAACATCAAAGCAGGATGCTGAAAAACAAAACCAACAACATCCTTAACATTACCAAGTACATTTTTGTGTTGCTCTGCATAAAAGGTCATTCTTCTGGATGATGTGAAAAACAGTAAGAATATTCTACAGTAATGCTAGAAAGAAAAATGTGTGATGGGGAGTCTCAGGAGACTGAGCTGGAGGAAAACTGTCTACCTGTATATGAAAATTCAAGGCTACAAACCACAGCTTGAACAACTGAATCACCTGTTTTGTGATTTGACACAATTAATCATGGTACAGATGATATTACAGCTGTAGAGTCATGCAGTTCAAATTTGGGTGATTCAAATAATGTTATTTCTTTCCCATGTGTGATGTGTTATCATAATTAGGTGTTTTTTTAAAATGCTGCCTTTTTTTCCAGATGCCTTATTTCCCTGTCTCATTCACTGCATAGGATGGATATGATCCCTCAGTGAATCAGGTCTGGGTAGTGAATGAGATTTATAGCT
>NW_008581227.1:24956-35617 GCF_000691845.1 Merops nubicus | reverse complement strand
GTGGGTGTTAAATGGGATTTTTATTTTTTTTTTTTTTTTTTTTAATTTTTGAGTTGGTCTTTGGCTTTACTGCCACAGATATGGTGATGTGTGTCATTTAATATAGTCCTACATGGAACATAAATGGAATGACAGGTGGAATTCAGTGTTAATAAATACCAAGAGATGTACATGAGGCAAAACAGTTGGCTGCACCTGAAAGGATGGGCTGTGTGCTGAATGTTATCACTCAGGACCAAAATCTGAGGGTTACAATAGATAGTTCCCTTAAAAAATATTAGTGCTTATCAAGAACCAAGAAGATAAAGGAAGCATCAGGAATTATTAGGAAAGGAACAGAGAAAAAAGCAGAGAAGACTGTTATGCTACCACAGTATAAATCCAGAATTCACACATGGATTGAAGACTATGTACAGTCGCAATACTTCTTGTCTGAGAGGAGGGGATGACAACTGGAGAAGGTTGAGAGTCTGCAATCAAGGATGAGTGGAAGTATAAAGTGGTTTCTGTGCATTTGAAGTTTAGAGAAGAGATGACTTGGAGGACTGAAGAGGAAGTTCTGCAAAATCACGGATGTCATAGAGAGAGTTAGCAGGCATTTGTTGCTTTTTCTACCGCAAGAGGTAGGAGGCACCAGATGAATTTCATGAGGCCAGAGTTCAAAACACAAGTGTGTGGTTCTTTGTGCAACAAATGGAAAGCTTGTGAGATTCTCCTGAGGGACAGTGTGAAGGGAGAAGACTTAGCCAGGTTCCAAAAATGGAGAGCAAGCAAGAGTCATTAGTAGTTACTAGACCGGCAAACTAGAACAGGTTCAGGAGCTGAACTAAATTTGAGGTTGTGGGAGGTTATTAGGAGCTAAGACTCATCTCTGCATCTTTTGTTCTCACTGCTCCGTGAAATCTTCTGGTTGTTTTGTTCTGTTTTGCTTTGTTTTATTTCGTTTTGTTTTCCCATGGTGTGAATTCTTAGTCCTGCACAACTTTCCATCTTCCAGTTCTGACTGTTCTGGGATGCACTGAGGCAAACAGGTTAACAAAGTCATTGGAAAGTCTTTTCATCACACACTGCCAGAACCAGACGTGAAGAATATTTAATCACCCCCTGCAGAGAGTGCTGGCCATAACATTTTATAATTGCTGTCACCATTAAATGATAAGTTAATATGCTGATAACAACACAAAGATCTGAACAGCTCTCCCAGGGTTTTGCATATCTTTAGATAAGCACCTAGGGGAATTCTGCCTATGCTGGTCCTCTCTGCAGGCTGTATGACAACAGGTGGTTTGGTGGGAAGCCAAAGCTGACTTCTGAGTGCTTTGATCTTCTTTAGGTATTGGTGCTGCTCTTTCTTTGGGTACAGCCTGAGTGCATTGCACGTTGGCAGTGTTCTCAGTCTGCTCCACCTCCACTGTGTGTGTATCAGTGCTGTGCCACAGCGACCTTGATAGCAGTTTTGGGGCATCCTCATCTGCTGGGTCCGTTTGTTATCTGGGTGCACATAAGGTACACATGTAGAGCTAGCAGGGTGCTAAGAACAGCTTATACTTGGCTTGCCCCACCACACCATATGCTGCACTGGTTGATGAGCTGCTGAAAGGGAGGTGCTGGGCACCACAGCGCTGCTCTGCACCATGTAGAGTTTCCTGCAGATTATGGAACCTATCTCTGAACCAGGATGGTTCAGGTTCTTATGTCTTTCATTATTTTTTTTTTAAATGATTGATTTTGTTACCATTAATTTAGTTTACTTTACAGGTAGCTGCTTTTATGATGCCAAGCTGTACTACTTGTCCTATTTTTCAGTCCATCCGTCTAGTTAAATATTAATCTCTACATATCTTTAACATGTTTTTGTCTCTCCTCTTCCAGAAAATTTGCATTTTACTTGTTTATTTTAACACCATGACAAAGATATATAGAAATATGAAGTGAAAGGACAGAAAGTTAAATAAGACACCCTAGGTGCACAGGCTGGTGCCTACATAAATGATAATATGCACAGTAAGGATAAATAGAGCATGTTGTGCCTTTTACATGTCCTTTTCCTTTTGAGGGATGTGAAGGATGACTGGATGGCTGATAGCTTGTTGTGGTTGTAGTGCTCTGTCACCATTAATAGGTTACTGCACACATAGAATGATATTGTTTGGGTTGGAAAAGATCTGTAATATCATCAAGTCCAACTGTTAGTCCAACACCTTCATTCTTTATAAAAGTACAATAGTAATACTGACACATTCTAACATAAATGGACAGGTGAAATCATCTTTATTCTCTAGTCTTCTACAGCTTTCTTTCATGGTAATAAAGCTCATGTTTTAGCAAGGGAACAAAGTTTCACAAGCATCCTTCTCCACAACCGTGAAAGATAACCAGTTTTCATGACTGGATGTAAACTAGTATAAACTCAAATTGTTGACACAGGGACATGTTTTCTTTACTTATTATGAACTATCATCTCCCTTCTCATGATTCTGTTATTGCTTCTAGCACTTCTGCTCACCTGTCTGCTTCTCAGAGCGATAGATAAGCCCCAAGCATCAAAAACATATGCCTGCTCAGAGGCATCAGTCATTTGAGCTGTTTCTTCCCCCTCTTTTCATATACCTCTAGAAGATTGTTTCTTGATTTGTGCTTGAATCAGTGACAGCATCGAGAAGCAATGCAGAAGTTATCTAGCAGCTCTGCTCCAATGTCTGTCTTATCATATGGAAAAGTTACTAAAAGTTTTTAAAATGCTAACAGTGTTGTCCTAACAAACATCCTGCTAATCTCTTCTGTTAGCTTTGTGACAACAGTTAGGTAGTCCTTAAGTGGAACTCCAGTGGAGTGGAGCTGTAGTGAGCCCCATCTCTTTGGGAGTGATTGCTTTCTCTTCTCTGAGAGTCTGTCACACATCCAGTGTCCAAAAAATGAGCGAGACTGGAAATGTGGCAGAGGAACTCCTGCCAAAATACTCACCAATCATTTGCAGTTTTGCTGCAAAAATCCTACAGATGTTATAGGAATTAAATAACAGTAGTGCAATCTATACAGCACCCACACAAACCCTAACACTAGATAAAAAAAAATTTAAATGGAAAAACATTTTGTTCATCTGCAGCTTGTAGAAATTGCAGATTTGCCTGGTTTATTTTTGTACAATTCTCCGTAACCTTTTATTCACATCTGTTGAGCACAGAATCTGAGCACTGTTTCAGGATCAGTAAGATAGGCATTAATTTTTAAAGAAAAACCCCATGTTTTGGTGATCATTTACTGAAACTGCTTGCTCTGCATCCAGGTCCTTGTACGTGTTAATACGGATCGTATGAGAGTGCCCTGTGTAACTGGAAGAGATTCAGTCTCTTAAAATCTCCGAACAGGTGTATGGATAAAGACAAATTAACAAAATAATGACCTGTATTTTTATGCAAAAAAATTAATAAAATAAAAAGTACTTACATAACCTTAGCCAACTTACAGATTTAGTCTCTTCTAAGAATGTCTAACACTGCTTAAGGAAAATAGTTAATGTTAAATTGATAATTTTGTTTTGAAACAGTTCTACTAAGCATGGTCTTCAAGGAGATTGTTTGGACAAAAACTTGAATTCAAGATCTAAACTGACTTTATATACTTTCTATATTTTTTATACTTGTAGCAGATAGACTGAAAGAACTTAGAGAAGCTTTCTTCCTCAACTCAAGCTAGAGACCAAAAATCTCCCAACATGGAAAATAAATGTTAGACAAGTAGCAAACACTTAAACCCAAACAAATGGGTTGTTCCCTAATGAACATAGCAGCTTTGTTTCCAGCTGCTCTGTCATCTGATTTTGAGCTGAGTACGTCAGAGTTTCCAGTGTGCTGCATGCCTCAAAGCTGCCTTCCTCCTCCTACAGCATGCCGATCCACGCTGTAGAGAATGTACCATTTTTCACAAGAATAAGGTGGCATATTATGGGAGAGGATGGGTGTGGGATGGGAGCCTGTGGTTGGCAGGAGGGCCTGGCTTCTGTGGTATAAGCATTTGTTTTTTAAAACACGTGTGAAAGGAGAGGAGAGAGTGAGAAAGAAGTAGTGGAAAGGGTGTCTTTAGGGAATATCTCTGACAAATACGATTTTCACATAGGAAAATCTGCCCCATGATAGCAAGGAGGAAAGATGGTTTTATTCTCTCTGATTTTAGTGATTTAAAAGAACAATTAAAATAACAGCTTGAAACTTTGAAGCTTCTACACAAAAAATACTTACTTGTATGCCGGATCTTTCTATTAATCGCCTGTGCATATCTCTGGTGCTAAATTGCCTTTGACTTGAATTATTTATCTGAATGTTGTTCAGGAGAGAGAATTTGTCCTAAAAAATTTGCAGTTTTTATTTTATCAAAGAACATTTCAAAAGATCTCTCAAATCATCAGCCTGCAAATCCTTTCTTATGCAGAGAAAGTACGAGCAGCTCCTTCTTTTTTCACAAATCAACTCTGTGGTTCAGAGAAGCAATCTTAATTTAAATTGCCCTTGATTTTAGTTGAGCAAAACTGATCAGCCTGTTTACCAGACGATTTTCTGGTATCATCTGCTTTTCCGTGACTCTTAAAATCTTTCTGCAGAAGAGATCAGAGAGTCCTTTGCAGCTGGAGCAGCATCTCAACAAAGCAGGCACAAAACCTGCTCCATTAATCTGCTAGCTGCAGCTGCTCAGTGCTGCTGTATCATCCTTCAGAGCGATGCAATATGTCTGGGCACTCAAAAGTACCTCCTGGTGCCAGCTCCGTGCACTGCCACTGAGTAGTTTCCGTTGCTGACAATGCCTCTGATACAGCCCGTGAGCTCTGGGTTGATGGGCCTGTGGTCATGTCACTGTCTATGGAGGGATCAAGTTCCTTTCTCATCATAAACTTTGTATAAAATGTTAGTTATATGCTACATTCCACTGATAATGAGTTATGCATTAGTGCATTATTTATATGCATAAGTTACGCATTAGTGGTGGGAAAGATGTACAGAGGGAAGTGTGTAATCTTTTTGCAGTATAAATGTCTGATTTACTTTGACTTGGCTCTTCTTGTATTCTTGATCACTGCCTGGACAAAACATTGTAGGACCTTTCTGTACTTTGTTTGACCACTTCTGATATAAAGCTGCCAAACCTCGATTTCAGAGCAGTTAAATGCAGTTGAGAATAAACAGTACGGATACTTAAGTGAACGTCAACTTTAAGAGCCAGTGATTGAAGTGAAAATTGTCAACTTCAGGTGCCACTGAAAGCAATATGGGAAGTCCTCATCTCTTCAGAGGTGCTATTGGAGTTTGCTTGCCATAACATGCCCCCAACTGTAACAGCAATAACAAAAATAAATGGATTTCTGTAAATTACAGCTGCGGTTTCCAGAATGACATATCTCGTGAAAGTTGCATAAGCACTGAAGTTGAGCCAGATGAGTCCTGTGAGCTGTCAGTCTGACACACTTTATTACTGCTTGATTACTGTCACAATACTAGATGGATAAAAATTAGCTAAAAGTAATAATTCATGTTTCATAGAGACCCAGATTACACAGTCAGTCATGTGTAGACCTTTCCATTCTCATAAGTCAGGCACAGATTAAGGCTGACTGCTGGTCTTAAAAGGCCAGAATTAGCATGAGAAAGTTTTACAGAAGTATTTTAGCCATTGCTGCTTAGCTTATTTTTGGTTGTGACCAGTGATGCTATTCTGCAGTCATTCAAACTACTTGCCAGCTCCCCATGTGACAATATTTTTGTTTTGTTTGTTCTGGCATAGGCACTAATTGGAGTAATGGAATGACACAGCTTGTGCCAAACGATACAAGGGAGACGGGATCTTGTGTGCACGTTCATGTGTATGTGTGTCTGTAGTTGTATGTATGACGATGCCAAGGGAAGGTACTGGAGATGTACCATGCGAAATAATGAAGGCATACAGTCCCAGTGGGATACCATTGGTCCCTGAAATGGAAAAGCGTGTAGAAACATACATTGTGCTTTAAAGAGGTAGAATGTTTCCTTGGTTGTTACTGTCTTGCATACAGATGTGAGCATATAGTTCCACATTCAAGGATATCAGATGTACTGTTCAAGGAGTATTTCCCTAACTGAGAACAGAGGAATAATAATGTGGCATTACCGCATTATGTTTCCTGAGACAGAAATTCTGGAGTAGGCAACTGAGTTAGTATGGAATTTGGTAAAGATTAGAATTAAGTGAGGGTTGTAAAGGAAATATTACTTTTCTTTTTTCCATTGTGAAAGGACAGGTAGAAAGATATCTCCTTGCTGTGAGGAATGTTATATGAAAGGCAAGTGGCATCTGATGGTGGTATTGAGAGGAACTCAACATTATGTGGACAGCTGGGTGATGCACTTCTGTGTTGTACTGTACTAGATGTCTCCAATAACATCAGTGGTTACAAGCTAACCTTTGGAAAGATATTTATTTCTTTATGGCTTTGTACATAAGTATAATGTCTAAAGCAAAACCATAGTGTGTGTCAAGTTGAAATTCAGGACGATGCCATAAATATTGCCATTAGTAATACTTACAGTAATTTTGCACTCCTGTAATTTTTTGGGTTATAACATCTCATTCCCTGCACTGCAAAAGCTTTGTGAAACTTTTTCTTTATGCATATAAACCAGAAATAAAAAAAATTGTGATGGTGATATCCCAATCAACAATCAAGACGCGAAGAATTTAATCCTTTTGAATCTGCAGCTTAGCCCAACAGGACTACTCTTGACAGTAGTAAATTGGCACAACTGGGGTGCAAGTAGCATGGAAATTATTTCTAAGCGGTTGGAAGCAGTTCTTAATTTTAACTGTACTTCTTCAGGTCATGGGTTCCCACATGTATCTTCAAGATTGAATCTGAGGGCATCTGGCCTCTTGTCAGAGATATGGTACACCATCAAGTCATGCCTGAAATTGTTGTTTCAGGCACGCTTATCAATCCTGCTTGCATTGTGACCTTCCCCTCACGCCTTACACAGGACAACCAAGTATTTTTACTTGTCATTTTTGTTTGACTAATGACTCTAGTCAGGAACTGGGAAACTAAGTAGCCGTTTGCTCTTGGGAACAGATTTTAATGAGATTTCCAGACCAATTTATGCAGATTCAGGGGGGCTTGAGACACTTTGAGACCTGAACACTGAATGTCCTTGGAGTTTCCCATTTCAATTAAAAAACTCCAGGTGGGAAGTATTCATTGACTTACTGTACAGCTGCCTCTGTTCTTCATTAAAAAAAGGTTGTGTGAGACAGAACTTCTGGCATAGACCCTACCAGCTTTCCTTCCTAGTGGCTGAAGAGTTGTCAGAAGTTGCCCAGGTGTTGTTACCAAGGTAGAGGTGGCCAGTACTAACGTTGTGATGGAACTGCTGGGACAGCAGCAGGACTCAGTGAGAGGTGTGGTCTGTGAGGTCAGCAGAGGCTGATCAGGATGACCCAGTGGAGAGGCAAACACAAGAGAAAAAAGTATTTGCACTGGACATTTCCTGAGTTATGACACTGTGAACCATATGTTTCCTGACCTATTGCACTAAGTCCTGAGTAGCTGCAGGGAAAAAAATCTCTGTTTTATAGACATGTGCAAGCAAACTGGCACTGAGAGAAAAATTCGGTGTTCATCTAAGAAAGGAGATGAGTCCAGTCCCTATTCCTGCCCCCCACAAATGGGTCACCACAATCCTACTGCAACTGATTGGGTGAGATCTGTTGAATGTGTATTTTCTGGTTGTCTAATTTAGCTTCTCTGGAAAGCTTTTAGGCAGTATTCCCTCTGCTCTCCTAAGCTGAGGAGGAGAGAAACTGCAGTGAAGCTGGGACCACTGCATGCAGGAGACCAGGCCTACTAGATTGACATAACAAGTAAGGAGTTTGACCAAAAGGTCTGGGTTCATAATGAGGGTGTGTTTGTTTAGAATTCCCCACTAGCTTCTTCATTTTTGGTGCACCCACTGAGTGTGTGTGGGGAGAGATGATGTGAGAGGATTTTTCGGTGTTTTTTTTTCCTTTCTAAAAAATATTTCTTTCTCACCCTGATCCTACACATTTCTTGCGTAAATAATATTTGTTTATGCTTTTATTGAGTTGTTTGATTTATGACCCAATCATAAATGGTCTGGAAGCTGCTTATGAGATGGACATTTGTTCATAGATTTTTTGTTGACTGGTAGGCATCCTGCCAATTTTTGTTTTCCAAGACAGTCAACTATCCATTCACAGATGGTCTGAAAAATGATACATTTGGTGCATTGCAATTACCGCCTCCTTTTTATTTAACCTTTACTCTATTGTCATTAAAGAATCTGAATAATTTTGCAAACTACTTCCTTTAGCTTATGTAAAAAGCCCAAATGTACAAAGAAATATCAACTGCGATGTTGACATTCTTGTCATTATTCATGGAAGATAATTCAAACATTACTGCAGTAAAAAAAGAGTCTGAGATGTGCTAAAACAGTCACAAATATAATTGTTAAAACAGGCTGTTCAAAAAGGCTTTTCTTCTTTGTCAATTGTTCCCTGTAGTTCTTTTATATAAATAAGCCATATGAAAAAATTCTGCTGTCACGTTGCATGTTTATCATGATATTCTGTACTCTGTAAACACAACTGACAAAAACAGTCTTTGAAATTCACTTCTCTTCTAGAGATATATCTATAAAGAAAGCTTTGGGTGGTTTTGCCTAAGACTTCACTAGAAAAATTGGACTAGGAGTTTATGCTTGGATGTACAAACATATACTTCTTGTATGCAAACAAATCTTGTTTTGAAGATGTGTGCAGGTATACCAAAATTTAGCATTAGGTTTTGGTGATGACATTAACTCCTTGTTGGCTGTCTTTGCTGTTGCTGAAAGGAGAAAAGAATAGGACGTTGTCCAGTGGTAATGGAATTACTGCTACTTAGAGTTGTGGAAAATGCATCCTACGAAGTTCTAGATACTCATTTCCTGTAACATAAGTAAGTGGTAACACACACACGTGTTGGTTTTTGCTCTCTTTAGTAGAGATGTGAGCAATTCTATTTTCTTTGAATCCATGTATTTCTCACAATATGCCCAAATCAAAATACAATCTTGTATTGCTAATGGATTTTAATAAAAAACAAAACAAAACAACAAACCACCACAACGACAGCAACAAAAAAATCCAACAGAGTCTTTGGTGGTTTTTTTTTTACTTCTAGCACAAGTTATGGATTTTTAATAACAAGTTGTGTGACTTGTAATTGTGAGTATGTTTTCAATATTCAGAAATTTTTAAAGATTTTCTTCCAAGTGTGAGAAAGAGAATTTTGAGAGAATTTCTCCATTTAAAAAATCCTGTGTCTGCCAGCTATATCTATAGCAGTAACCCTCATTTTAAGCATTTTTAAAGGATAGATATTCAAATCCAAACAGTTCTTTGAGTTTAAAGGAATATTTTTATTCTTTGTGGTATGCTTTAACTATATAATCTCATAGATTATGATAATTCTCAGAGAAATCTTGATATTATTATTAGGAGTTGGAATAGTATGTTGGTTTTCAGCATATTCTTTAGCCACTTACCTTTTTTTTTTTCCCCCCCATCTAGTAAACCAGAATTATTTCACTGGACTGATATATTTTTAGCCTTCTGTATCTAGTTCGAGTCTACAGCATAATCATGACATAACTGCCTTATTTTAATGTTGTGTTCTTTAAATTTCTATTAGTAGAAAAAGCTTTTCTACAGCAAGAGTGATTTTAAAAATTTACCAACCTTTCCCTTCAATATTTGCAGAAATTAAAGACAGTCACTATAGCTCTGCCTGTGTTACACTATTGTACATCAGCTGGTGCATGTGAATCCAAGGGATTTACTGCACTAAGACTATAATCCCTTGACTTGATTTGATAGTTAGATTGTATCTGTGGTGGAGGCTTTAGGCAGAAGAATCAAATACATACTTGGAATTATTTCTGACGTGGGTGGTTACAACAGGGATTTTCAGTGGCATGTTTCTTAGAATAAAATAATTTCATATGTCCCTAGGACCAGTGAAAGTGAATTAAAAGCCTGGAATGATTGGACACTGATTTGTTCTGCTTTTTAATAGTTGCATCTTCTGATCATTTTGAGTTTATAACCCTTTGTGAAACAAACGCAAATCCTGGCATAGCGAGCAATTATATCTGCCTCTTCCTTAAACTTTGGTAGCCCAAAGCTCACAGCTGGTCTTGGCAGCTCCTAACTTTAAAGCCTCAGGCTGTTCATATGACCTGCTCCATTATAAATCTGAATGTGCACATTTTATGATTACTAAAATACCCAACTTTATTATTGATCAAATACGCTGTTCTGTATTCAGTGAGTGGGAGTTCATCATCTTTACGTTTCTTTTAATCTCAGTTTATATGGTCTTCTTTTCCAGCTCCACTATTCTTCAGCTGGCTAGTGTATGGCAACCATAATCAAAGAAAGGAGGAGGAGTGCGGAATCACTGGCAGTGTAGATTTCTTATCAGTATCAGGCTACTTGCTCTCTGACACATTTCTATGAAAATGTGTGGAGCCCAATTACCTGCTTGAGAATGTATGACCAATAAAGATGGGTATCTTTAAAAAGTCATTCAAATTTTTTTAGGTATGTTAAGGAAAACTTTTTATAATTAGATTTTTTTC
>NW_008581227.1:15594-24925 GCF_000691845.1 Merops nubicus | reverse complement strand
TTGTAGGGAAGCCTTTTGTTTTGTGCTGCAAATATGGGAGAGGCTTTTTCAGTTCTAATCTGTGGATGAAAACTGCTGTGCTCCAGCCCCAGGGTTTGTATTTATTCTTTATCCAGGTCAGAAAGTAACACTCATGTTTGCCAAGCCTAAGCTTTCAGGATTTGAGCCAAACTGAATCATGAAACTGGCTGACAACTCATGAGCATATTTATCAGAAGAAGGAAAAAAATGCCATAAGACAGAGAACTACATTTATCACTTCTTTGGATTATTTGTCATCTGTCTCATGAGCTGTCAATGTTCCCCTTCCACCTCCCTGGTACTCTGTGGGGTTTGCTGTGACCTCCTCCAAGGCTAGAGTGCAATTTTCTCCTATGTTAGGTGTTAACACAGCTTCTGTGCGTGATTTCAGAGTATTTCAGTGAAACTGACACATAACATCTTTTTCTGAAATAAAATGTTTTTGTTAAGAACAGCACCAGAAACTTGTTGAAGTCACTCTTCATAACTTTAAACAACTTACCCCTAAATCTTGTGAATGGAAATAATTTCTTGTATAGATAAACCCTTAAAAATAGGTGTATCATCAAAACTTTTGACAAATTAATGACTGTTGTCAGGAATCCTGTGCTGCTGTACTAATGCAGAGAAAAAAACAAAATGCAGAGAATACAGTTGCTGTAACTAGACTGAGAGTTTTTGACATCCTGAGCAAAATAGAAAAATAAATGTGCATCATTTAATTTCTTGAACATATACAGCACAGAACTGAACTTAATAAAAATGTTCCTCTTGGAAGTGGATTTTAAAAAGGAAATAATGGAAATTGCTGTTAGAGTCAGGTTGGTTTTTTTTTAGTAGAACAAGAAAAAGCAGGACAGGCTTTTGCTATAGGGACCTCTTTGTAGCTTTTGAAGAAAGGGTGTATTCTCTGTCTTGCACTGACATGTGATGAGCTCTTTGGATCTGGTCCTGTGTGCAGCAGTTCCAAAGGTGGAAACACTGACATATTCTACCTGCAGATTGCCTAGTTTTTTTTCTTTACAAATGGGATAGGTAATGACATCTACCAATGAAAAGTGCTTTAGGCTCCCACATAAGGGGAGCTTTCTGTGTACAAAGTGTTGTCATAATTTAGCCTGGTTTTGTCTACAGGTGTTGAGATTTCACTCTATTCAGTACCTTTTTTTAAAAATCTTTGGTGATAGGGGAAGTTATAAAAATATTCATTTTTATAAAAATATTAGTTTTATAAAAGTGTACGTAAAAACTTCTGAAGGTGAAACTGGATTTTGCATAACATAATCTGAAGACAAGTTACATAAACAGAGTGAGTAAATTACATTGAAAGAAGTAATTCACTGAAACTATCAATGCTGGCAGGTTAACATTGTGTTTGACAGCCTGTGGTAAAAGTTCTGCATCACCATTACGTGAAGAAATTATTTGTGGAAGCAGTATATTAATCTCAACAGATACTGGGGAAAAACATTACTCCAACATAGCACTCACTGAAGCAGCTGCCCACTGAGATGATTAATGATTAGAAATACTTGTGACCATAATGTAGAAAGATTGCTTCCTTCAGGAGACAAACAGATAATCATCATGGAATGTTTCAAGTTATTTTACCATGGGGACTGGATGTGGGCAGTTCCAACCAGAGTCCTAATTAAAATGTTGCAAAGGTGGGCATCCTGTTAGATAGAACCTTTCTCTGCTCTCCTTTCCTGGAACCACAGTGAAGATGAACTTCCCTGATGATTAAAGTGTTACATGTGTAGTTAGCTCCCAAACTGCTCATTGCCAAGGGTGACACACTATGAGAAGGACAGCTTCAAAATTACCCCTTTTAAGGATTCTTTCTTCAAGCGTTTGCTTCTGGATACCAAGCTAGATGAAATTTTCTTTGAGGCTTAGGTAAGTGTGGCTGCAAAGGCACTTGTCAGAAAAGAATCCGGGGGTGTTGGTTGACAGCCAGATAAATATGAGCCAGTATGTGCCCAGGTGGCCATGAAGGCAAACAGCATCCTGGCTTGTATCATAAACAGTGTGGCCAGCAGGAGTAGGGAAGTGACTGTTCCTGTGTACTAGTGCTGGTGAGGCCTCACCTCAAATACTGACTTCAGTTTTGGGCCCCTCACTACAAGGATATTGAGGTGATACAGCCTGTCCAGAGGGCAACAAGGCTGGTGAAGGGTATAGAGCATAAGTCTTACAAGCAACAGCTGAGGGAGCTGGGTTCATTTAATCTGAAGAAGGGGAGGCTCACAGCAGACCTCCTCACTTCCTTTAACCTCCTGACAGGAGGTTGGAGCCAGGTAGGGGTCAGTCTCTTCTCCCAAGTAACAAGCTATAGGATAAGAGGAAACAGCCTCACGTTGTGCCAGGGGAGGTTTAGGCTGAATATTAGGAAAAATTTCTTCACAGAATGCATTGTTTAGTGTTTGAACAGGCTGCCCAGAGCAGTAGTGGAGTCACCATCCCTGTAGGTAATTAAATGACATGTAGTTGTGGTGCTGAGTGAACATGGTTTAGTGGTGGAGTTGGGAGTGTTAGGGTAACGGTTGGACTCAAAGGTCTTTTCCAGCCTAAATGATTCCATGATTCTGTGATTGTATTTTGTTAATTCTTTCAACCCATCTAGATTTATAGCCTACATGGCTAAGAGTACCTCTGAGTACAAGGTGTGAACAGAAATTACATTATGCTAGGGACTGTGTAATCAGAGTTAGAAACTATTCCTGGCCCCAAAATAGGTAGGACAAGTATAGGGGGAATAACAGAGCTAAAAGTTTCACTGGAAACTGTTTATTAAGAGGGTCTCTGAGATATGCCTTAGAGGTGTGATGAAACCCTTGTTCCTTGAAGGTCAACATCTGACCTGAAGCTGTGGCTCCCAACTCTAGTCTGTGGGTCAGCATCCTTTCTTTTAGCCACATCACTGGCCTACGTGACAAGAAAATTTCATATTGCATACTTTGCCTAGTCACTTAGTGCAGGTCCAGTTTCACAATTACATACAGGCAGGTGGAGCAGCTGATATGTGGTCCAGCAAGGTTCTGGCTGTCTCGTGGTGTTTTTTCAGTAGGCAAGACAGCTTGGACCTCCTTGGTAGACTAGCACTACTGTCACCTGCTGCAGAAGTAGACAGCACTGATCTGGATTACCTTTTGCAAAGTAGATGGCAGCAGACGCATGGGATATCTGTAAGTGATGACATGAACAAGCAGAACCAGATAAGTTTGTATACTGGGCTCTTGGAAATATGCATAAACAAGTAGGCTATGCATATGGAGGAGTTGGAACTGGCATGGTGGCTCAGGGCTTTGTTTGGAGTTATATTAGGAGAAAAGGTGAGCAGAAAGAGAGAGGAGGAAGCAAGGAGCCGCAGTAAAGTTGATGTGTTAGAAAGAATTTGTACTGTGAAAAGTGCAGGAAACGCTGATGGCACCATCAGAGTTCATTGGTCGTTTCTCTAGTGGTTTCATCAGAACTTAAGGCTGTGGTCATCTCCCCTTTGCAGATTCAGCCCCAAAGTCCACGTGGCTTTGAAAGTTACGAGGAGCAAAACTAATGCGGGTCAAGGACATCTTTTTGTGTATTTGTGCTTCTATATTAACACATCTGTGCAATATTGTTTTTATTGGGGTGGGTTTTTTTAGTGTTTGTTTAGAACTTTTCTATCAAAGTTAGAAGACCAAAATGTAACAATGCTTAGTGATCTCACCTGTTTGCAGCTGATGTTTTTTCTGTTTTCTCTGAGTTTTCTGACATCTTGAAATTAATACCACTCTTATGCAGTTTGAATGTTCTTGAGTACCTTTTATCTTACATATTTTCACCTTTTGGCTAATGAAAAGATCTATTCAGGGGCTGCAAGAAATGCTGAGATTTCTTTTGCTTTCACCTTCAATATTCACTAACTTTTCTTTAGGTTAATAATTTGATATGATTTCCTTAGTACCAGGGATTACCCAATCCAGCACTGTAAATGGTGGGGGTTTTAGCTGTTGCTGTACTGACTGGAAGTGAGCTGACACACTAAGTTTTAATAGATTTGCTGGTATCTGTTCATATGTAACTTTACACTTGCATAGTCTTCTGATATGTAGGTGAACAGATTAAAAATGGTGGCTATTTTAATGAAAAAATCATGTATATAAATCCACTTAAGGTTATCTAGTGAATAGTAGCAGTTAATTAATAACTTCTAATTTTGAGACTAATCTAATTACTCTGTGCCTATGGGAGTTTTAATGATGTGGATGCTAACCTGCTCTACCATCAAAGCCTCTGTCACTCTCCTCCTCAACTGGACAGGGGAAAAAAATATAGTGAAAGGCTCATGGGTGGAGATAAGGACAAGGAGAGATCACTCAGCAGTTACCATCATGGGTGAACCGGACTCAGCTTGGGGAAATTACTTTATTACCTACCAAATCAGGGTAGACTAATGAAGAAATAAACTCAAATCTTAAAAAAAAAAAAAAAAAAAAACAAACCTTTCCCCCACCCCTCCCTTCTTCCTGGGCTCAAATTCACTCCTGGTTTTCTCTACTTCCTCCCACTGAGTGGTACAGGGGGATGGGGAACGGGGGCTGTGATCCGTCCATTGCAGGTTGTCTCTGCTGCTCCTTCCTCCTCAGGAGGAGGATGCCTCACACTCTTCCCCTGCTCTGGTGTGGGTTCCCTCTCATGGGAAACAGTCCTTCATGGACAGTGTTGAGTCCTTCCCACGGGCTGCAGTTCACAATCTACAAAGGTACAAAGGGTGTGGTCCTTAAGGAAGACTGCTCCAGTGTGCCTCCTGTGGGGTCCCAAGTCCTGCCAGCAAACCTCCTCTAGTGTGGGCTTCCTTCTACATGAATCCACCCGTGCTGCAGGAGCCTGCTCCAGCATGGGCTTCCTACGGGGTCACAGCCTCCCACAGGCACATCCACCTGCTCCGAATATCTGCTCCACCATGAACCTCCATGTGCTGCCTGGTGACAGCCTGCTTTACCATGGTCTCCACCATGGCCTGCAGGGGACCCTCAGCTCTGGCTCTTGGGCCACCTTCTTCCCCTCCTTTTTCACTGATCTTGGTGTCTGCAGAGTTGTTTCTGTCATATTCTCACTCCTCTCTCTGAAGTTGTACAGGGTTTTTCCCCCCCCCCTTCTTAAATATGTTATTATAGAAGCCTGTCGGGGATGGGCTTGACCTTGGCCATGGTTGGGTCTGTTTCGGAGCCCTCTGGCATTGGCTCTGTCAGACATGCAGGATGCTTCTAGCAGCTTCTCACAGAAGCCACCCATGTGGTGCTCCTCGCTACCAAACCTTGCCATGCAAACCAAATACAGTTTCTGTGACGTGTTGTCGTACATGAGGACATACATTTCCTTCTGAACTGTAAGAAGAGTGTTTGTCATTGGATCTGGCTGAGGTGGGGTTTATTTTCTTCATGGCAGCCCTCCCAGTGAACTGGTAGCTGGAGAGGTCTGGATAGCACGGCAGTGATTTGGCTGCTGCTGGGCAGTGCTCTCACAGCATCAAGGCTGTCTCTCCAGCATTCCCTCCTCTCACCAGCAGGCTGGAAGTGGGCAAGGTTTTGGGAGGGAACACAGCCAGGGCAACTGACCCCGACTGACCAAAGGGATATTCCATACTATATAGCATCTGCTCAGCAGTGATAGCTAAAATAAGAGACAAGGAAAGGGAGGCATTCATTATTTACAACATTTGTCTTCCTGGGCAGCCATGATGTGTACTGAAGCCTTGCTGCCCAGGAATTGGCTGGACATTTCCTGTTTAAATCTTTTCTTTTCCTTTGCTTCCGCACACAACCTTTTGTTTTTTTCCCCTTTAAATCTTCCTTTATCTTGACCCATATTTATTTTCCATCTTATTTTCTACCCCCCCATAGACCTGCTGAGGAGGGGAGTGATAGAGCAGCTTGGTGGTCACCTGGCATACAGCCAAGGCCAACCCACCACAATCATATGCTTTACTTCTACAGAAGTGTTTGCTTGGAAATAGCACAGTGGACTGTAGAAGAGGAACAGAGGCAGAGGCTACTTTTTTTGAACACTAGAAGTCCAAATAGCTTTGTCCTGCTCCAGCCTCAGTTGCCTCAGGATGGTCCAAGGACTCCATGTATTATTCTGCAGTGTACCCAGTTCTGGCTGAAAGCCTAATTCTGTTGAGCTGTTGTCAAAGCTACTGAATCTGCAACCTACCTGAGGTCTATTGTTACTCAAAACAAATCCTAAGGGAAAATCTTGAAATGAAGCCACACATACAAACAGAAGCATGCTAAGCCACTATACAGAAAATAACAAGTATTCCACTCCACTCAACCTCCACAAGAAAATGTCATAAATATGATTTTTTTCAGAATCAATCTGCAGATTTAAGTTTTGGACACTGGGAGTTGCTTGAGGACTTTTGGATTCTTTTTTGTTTTTATAAAGAATAATAAACTATAAAAGTTTTGTGAAGGAAAAAGGAAACACAGCCTAGCTGTCTGAGTTGTTTGCTATTTAAAAGCATGATCAGAATGGATTTAACAGATTTCTAATTTTATTTTGATATAAAATGTATTTTGCTTATTTAGTTCTTTATTTGAAGCTTTGTATCTGAAGATGTGTGAATCATCACTTGGAGATAAATCCACATGTGCATGCATATTCAGCTAAGTTCTCTTCTTACAAAACTGGAGCTCTCCATGTATAGATTGAAGACATCAACATTAACTATTGATAATGTGAATCTGAGTGAACATGTTGTTTATTCTCTGCAACAGGCAAATTTTGCAGAAAAATTGATTAAGTTCTGAGGGCCATAGATGTTTGCTGAAGTGATCTGTGGAGGTTTTCCTTTTTTCTTTCTTGCTCTTTTTATTATTTTGCAACAAACTGAAAGCTTTCTCTGTAGGCTTCTTTCTGTTTTCTTTCCAGCTTATTGAAGCTTCTTTTCCTTAATGTTACTTTGATAAAGACTTCACTGCTTTAATAGATAATTTTCATTGTGACTTTCATTGCTGCAATTGAATGTCTAATTGAACAGTTTATAATGTCTATGCCTAATTGCTTCTGCTAGAGGTTAACTGTGAAAGGCATAGAAAATCAACACACAAAATGTTGTCTGTGTTACCTTTTACTGAGTAAAGCCTCAGAGATTTTATTTACTTTGCTTTTTATGAGCAATGAAACTCATGAAGATGTTTGAATATGAAACTTCCTTTGATGCTGAATCTTAGATTTTAGCTACAGTGTAATATGCTGTAATTTCAAAAACTTCCATGAAGTATAAGCATAGAAAATGTATTTTGGGTTTGGGATCCAAGTTGTAGCAAAGGATATAACAATCCAGTTAAGGTTTTCTTTTCCTGCTCATCTTTGAAAAATGTAGAGCAGTAATTTGGATTTTTTGGAATGTCTTTAATAAAAATAGAGCAAGACTAATAGTAGTCTCCAGGAATACCTCCAATAGACATTTAATCCGCCTTTGCTATTTATAATAATAGATGGGCTTTAGGACATCTTTTATGCCAAAAAAATAGTTACATACTGGTCATGTGGAATGGAAGGGTGTTTCCAGTTTTTCCCTGGACCCTGCACCAAGTGAAATGGGAAGCAGCACAATGTAAGATCCAACTTAACAGAAACTTAGAAAAATGTAAACTCCTAAACTACATCTTCAGAGCTATCAAGTTTTTAAAAACGCAGGGGTTTAATGTAATAATATTATTAAAATAATGTAGTCATTACTTTATCACACAGATTTTATTTATGATAGAGCTACACCAAAACAAGAAGAGAAAAAAGCAGTAATGTGAATGTAAGAAGAAATGTTGCTTGTTTTAAAAACTACTTTGTAAGTAAATATTGCTGACTAACAAAAATGTTGTCTTTAAAAGATGCATAAGGGAATGGTGCAGTTGGCAACTCTATTCTCAGGCAGCTGGGGTTATAAATGTGTTTTCTGTATACCTTCCTACTTTCTTGTCACCTCAGTGGTAAAAAACTAAAAAGCTGATTTGAACAGCCACTGTTGAGTCATAGAACCTGTACAATACTGCTCTTCCAAAGGAACATTTCTTATGTTGACCTTCTCCTCCTCTGTTTCTTTACCACTTTTGATATGCACTTCTTTCCCCTTTCTAAGTCATACTCACTTTCCTTCTGTGATCTGCTTGATTGTAGGCCCTGTACGTTTTTTGTCTGGTCGTCTTTTATACTATTATTTTCTCCTATCCTGAAAGGAGGCATTGATATTAATGATGCAGGCAAATATTTTTCATCTTTCTAAAACTGAATGCTGACCCAAGGAGTTGTGTGTGTCAGTTTTGATGGGCAAGGCTATATGCTACTGATCTTGCAGAATTTCAGCAGTCTAAATGGTCAACTTTGAAAGTCTATACAGGCATCTTTCCTCTTGTTATACATAAATGTTCTATGAGCTTCTAGTTTACAAAAATGATTCATACAGTGTTTGAATTTTTGCTACCTTCATTAACTTTAATGTGTGTTTTTTCCACACAGGATTTAACAATTCTGAACGCATGTGTGACAAAGAGTTCATAATACGCAGAGCGGCCACAAATCGTGTCCTGAATGTCTTGCGCCACTGGGTCTCCAAGCATTCTCAGGTATTCCCCTGCTCCAGCTTTCTCCTCTCCATATGTACTATGTCGATGTTCTCCCTAAAATATATTTTTAGGCAGTGGAGCTGTAGAGTGTTGAGGAGGTCAAACAGTCTGAAAAGTCAGTGCTGTAAAGATAATATGGAAAATTATCTTGAAAAAACCACAGTGTTAAACAAGGGAAGGATACTTTATTAGCCTTGCAAAGCTCTCCTGAAAATATCCAGTCACGGCATTATTCCTGGTAACATTGTGTGTGAGTGCTTTACTGTTGTTAATGTAGGTTGAAGAGCACAATGAGCAGGCTGGGTGAATCTTCCAGATGGTCAGTGTTTGTGCTACAGGCAGCTTGGCTCAGCCAGTTTGACTGTGTTATAATACTGTGATTGCATGCAGGTATTTATTTATTTGTTGTGAATCACATATGGAAAGAGCCAGCAGGCCTTCACGTTCGTCCCTCTACAGATATGGCAGCAGTGTGGTCTGATATGTGATCATAAGCTGGCAGAGGAAGGAACAAAAAAGAAATCTGGGTAGCTAGTAGACTTTCATAGAAGGAAATGTCCTTTAAGCTGCTAGGTGAGACAAATATTTGAAGATTTTGGTACACATGTAGAACACTACCAGGAAAATTATTGAAAGAAGCAAAGGAGAAGAGGAGAGAAAGAAGGATGGAGGGAGAGAAAGAAAAAAGGAAAGAAGGA
>NW_008581227.1:9500-15563 GCF_000691845.1 Merops nubicus | reverse complement strand
AGAGAAAGAGTGAGAGCACTTTGGAAGAAAATAAAATATTTATGTACACCTTAGATACATGGTACTTCACAGCAATTACAGACTGCTTTGTCACTATAGTCTAATAATAATAAAGAACACTTGATCCAAAAAGGGTCTATTGCACAGCTAACTGCAGCAATGTTAAACTGTCCTATGTCAAACTCAATTCTGTTTTTTGCATGGAATGGGTTTAATTTTCATGGACATTAGGTTTGCTAGAGAATAAAGCCAGTAAGAAATACATAAGCGGGAAAAATGGTTATATTTGAAAAGGTGAACAGCCCAGAATAGATTAATAAAACATCTCTTGGTATCATGGGAATAATTAAACATTCTGAGTTATTGGAAACAACCTATGTACAACAAGTTTTCTTTGACTACCTGTTAAATGAAAATGGATACACAGCAAAATCCTGAGCTGTAATGGGGACAGCAGAAGTCTGTTACTGCTGCTCTGTGTTATGATAATGTACTCTACTGTGCATTCTTATTGTGTCCCTGCCACAGTTCGCATTAAGTGGCTGCTATGAATTGAGCTGACTTTCTATACTAATTAAAAAATGGTTTATTAAAGTGATTGTGAAAATGTTAAGAGTCATCAGACTTTGGTCTACATTACGCAACTGTCTACAACTAGCTAGACTGAAGTTTAAGTTTCAGAGTTACCTTGACTGAGTAGTGATAATTCTCTACTGTAAACACACAGTAACTGTGTAGAGTGCAAGTATACTCTGTCATTGTAGCAATTAACAAAAATATACTTTCTCTCCTTAAAAATACAAGTGTTCTCTGTTTCCATTTCAGAAGTGCCATTGATACGCAAAAATGTAATACTGCCCTGAATACTTTCACACCTACTTTTGCATAATGTATACTACTAGTATTCTTAAAAAAATATTAAGAGGATGATGAAGTCCTCTTAAAGACCGTTAGGAGCAGCTGAGGGAACTGGGGTTGTTTGGTCTGGAGAAGAGGCAACTGAGGGGAGATGTTATTGCTCTCTACAACTACCTGAAAGGAGATTGTAGTGAGGTGGGTGTTGGTCCCTTCTCCTAAGTAACTCATGATAGGATGAGAGGCAATGGGCTTAAGGTGTGTAGGGGAGGTTTAGATTGGATATTAAGAAGAATTTCTTTACTGAAAGAGTGGTGAGGCATTGGACCAGGCTGCTCAGGGAGGTGGAGTCACCATCCCTGAAGGTGTTCAAAAAAGGTGTGGGCATGGTACTTTGGGACATGTTTTAGTGGTCATGGCAGTGTTGGGTTGGTGGTTGGACTTGATGACCCTAGAGGATTTTTCCAACCTTAATGATTCTGTGATTCTATGAGTAGTAGTTCAACACTGTACGTTTCAAAATGGACTCCCTGGTCTCTCCCTGCCTTTTTTTTTTTTTTTTTTTTTTTTTTTTTTTTCTGGCAAGGGTGTCAGATTTTAAGTCTCTAACTCTCTTAATCAGCTATTCCCATATAGTAAATATTTTTAAATGCAGTGGTTTTGGCACAGAAGGTAACAAGTGCTGCAGGAACAGAGCGTGTAATTAGCTTTTTGTGTTGTTTGCTTGTGAGAACAGGGAGAGAGGAAGGACAGAAGACCGAAGCAAACCAGAAATGACTGACTAGTTTCTGCCAAAAAAATATGGGACAGGACTGCTTTAAGGAAGGCAAGTGAAGAATTACTGTCTGGCAAAATAGTATGAAATGTTGGCAGTGAAGATGTATAGTCCTGGGAGAGCAGTAGCTCAGAGCATCATTTTACAGTAACAACAAAAATTGCAAGCCAGAGAACCCTTAGCCACCAGTGTTTGGTGAAGAAATGCTTATTAGATTTTCAAAATGACAAAACAATGTAAGCATTAAAATTCTATGAGATCAACAGACCTGCCAAAAATCTTATTACATTTCAAGGTATTTACATCATTCTCCGTCCACTTAGTGCATTTGAGACATCTTTCACCTTCATCAGCAACCAAGAGCAGGTTTTATTGTCTGTAAAAAAAAACTCAAAAACAAGTTAACAAAGTAAGCTGATATTCACAAAGATAAACATGCAATTCTGTGTGCTTTGCTGATACTGTTTCCTCTCCACTTGGCTTTGAATTTGCTTTTGTGACAAAAAACTCCCAGCACCACATAGGTAATTTCTGTCTCCTGCGGGGGAAGCTTCTCCCAATGTCTGATAGACTTTTCTCCTCGTGTTGTGCCTGAGATCCTTGTGGTCATTGCTAACCTGCACCACTATAAAAAGTGACCTACTGTGCACATGTTTTTCCTGACAAAATTCCATTTTCTTATTATACCAGATGCAAAGAGAAGAAAAGGCATTAGATAGGTTAACTGTGGGGCTCTGTTTAGTTCTCTTTTTAGGGTGTGTGATGATACTACAGACGTGCTCGATGTTGCAGCATGTGAATAACTCTGTAGCATAACTAAGTCTGTTTTGGTCCTCTCTGATCCACCAGTCAATTTTCTACAAGTCATTTGTCTGCCAGAATCATTGTACTGATTTATTATGCTCTAGTGCTCAGTGCAGTCCCATGAGAGTGTGCTGTGTTCAGAGACTGTGTGCAACATAAAGAGACCAACATACAACCATCTGTTAAAAGTGTTAATACATATATAATCCCATATAGTTATTTCCTAACCTCCATCCCTCCCTTTGGATCCCTTTGGCTTGCTTCAGTGTGCTGCTCTCAAGCGTGTAGTAACACGGGTCAGGGTGGGTTAGTGCATGAACCAAGAAAATGAGGAACTATCAAAAAAAAAAAAAAAAGGTTCAGAGCCTTCACTTTTCTCTAGCAAATCTTTGGCCAAGATTTGGAGGGTCATTCCTCTCCTGGGCTATGCAATGGATTAGTGTCTACAGTGTCTTGCAGCTGTGTCAAAACCACAGTTGTGGTTGGTTTCTTTTAAAGCATGTGTTTTTTAAAATTTGTCTGAGCACAGAGAGTATTTAATATGTAAACATGACTGTGGCCAGAAAACAGAATCATTACAATTAACAATTCAGCCTATTCAGTGAGGATGCACTTTCGTAAAGCAGTTTTGTTATCTTGAAATCATACTGAACTTAGAAAAAAGTACTTAGGAAAAGTAGTCATTGTTTTTAAATCTTGGGTCATATACACTGTAGGAGACTGAATTAAATTCCAAGTAAATATATAGTGGAAATACCAGAACTGCAGCCATTGCAGGAGGGCAGAAGGAACTATTTAATGTGTCCTGGAGCTCCCAAGGCACAGCTGAATATTTGGAAAGAAACATCCTCACATAATGTGCCAGATACCTTTTGGGTTTACCACACTGACCAAGAGGAATCAAACCTGTATTGATCACCAGCCCAAACCAGCACAGTGTGAAAGATGGCTTATTGGAGTTTTCCAGGCTTTTAATTTTTTTTGTTGTTGTTATTTTCCTTATCTATCCATCCCCTTTATTTCCTTCTGTCTTTTTCATTCAACCATCTACAAGCCAACAAGGCTTTCTTTTTGCCCAAAATAACAGCTGAATGTTCATGTTTACATTTAATTTTTAAAATGTAATTGAGCGGAACAGCGTAGGATTCTCATGTTGTAAACAATGAAAACAAGTGACGAGGCAGACAGTCATTGTGAAGACAGGAGTGTTGATGGGAGCAGAAGGGGCTCGTGAGGATAAAACTCCCACTGACTCCTGCTGAGAGAGAAAAATAAGAAGGAAAAGAAGGCTAAGAGGAAGCCACTGATTTTCATTATCCTAGTATGGTCTTGCAGCCTCATCTTCTTTGTTTAACAATACTTTTGTGCCTTTTATTTAAACACTTCATGTTACATAATCAGCCCTTTTCTGCTTCTGTGGCAAGCAGATTGAAATGGAGCTTGTCCAAAGAGAATGCTTTCACATCTGCTGATGAAGAAAGAGATGCTGGCTTCTGTAGACTTCCCAGTTCTGAGTGACAGCTGAGCACTTGTTCCCACTGGCTTCTTTGAAGATCTCAGCTGGAATGAATTGACAAATCTTAACTCTCTTACAAACTAGTTGGCTGCCAGACAATATCAGTGAGTTATGAAGTTGCAAGACCTGGAGAGCTGACCATGGCTTGAATTTTGAGGATATAAGTCATTATCTCATGCCTGATGCCTGTGTTGCTCCAGCTGTGAAATAATGTACTCTAAGTTATTTTCTTGCTCATACCAACAAAGCTGTATTGGGTTTTCAGCTGAAGGTTTTGGAGATCTAGTTATTGATAGCACTTAGGGTTTATGGAGGACACCTGTACACAGAGAATTGTCCAAGCAGAGATGATTTCAGTTAGTTAAAAATAGCATTAGTGCACATGAATTGGCCAATTCCATTTCATACATTGGAATAAAAATAAGTTTACAATTTCTTTGTGCAAGCCCCCTTGGCTTATGTTTAAAGACACAGAATAAGGAATATGATGCCTGACAAAGTTACAAGTTTATTGTAGAAATATGAGCAAATTACACTTATGCCACACATTGGCAAGATGTGCTGTATTTTAACTGCCTATCAAATAAACCCCTTGGACTTGAGGCCTCTGCCTTGAAACAACAAAGAAAATTCTGGGATTCTTTCTGAAATAAGCGAGACATACAAATTGTGCACTGAAGAAACAGAGAGGGTGCCCCAGAGAGTGACAGAGCAAGGGAATCCTGAGTGAGCCTTCCAGCATGCCATTGACCACTTAGTGGAGAAATCCAGTTTGCATAAACTCATGCCCTTTGCAGAATAAAGTTATGCATTTAATAGTAATGCACTTAATTGGTGCTGTGCTCAGTCCAAACGTCACAGAAGTGTAAGGGTTTGCTATACCATGACCCTTGCGGGAACGTGAGTCACCCCCAGAACAGCAGCCAGGCTTGAGTTCAGTCAAACTAATTAGCAGTGCTCTGCACCCATTTCTGCTGGAGCCTGACAGGTCCTTCTTCACTGAGGTTTTTCTGCAAAGCTCTTGAGTGTACTACGTCCCAGGACTTAGAGGCAGGGATGTCACATTTCTTATCTGCCTTTAACGCTTTAATCTGACAATACATAATGGCTAGATTCTTTCAAAATTTCTTTGTACTACAGGGTTACACAGTGCTTGGGTAGGGAGGGGTTTGTATTCTAAGAGCTGTGAAATACTCAGTCATGCTGTTAACATAGTTTGTGCTTTTGACCTGATTATTTTCCATCAGGAGTGACAGGCTAATGGTGATACTGTAGAGTCAGGACCAGCACTCTTCCCCAAATGGTGGCCATCTCTTTGCACTTGAAACTAACTGGAAGACAAAGCTGCTGTCCTTTGCTTGCTTACTGAACTAAGCCAGACTTTCTTCAAGTGGAGGAATGAATTTTCCTAATAGCCCGCTATAAGTCTTTTGTCTCTGCCTTCCACATATATAAATGTTTTGTTGCAGGTGAATTTATAAACATTTCCCTGAGCACAATTGCATGTGACAGTTGAAGATTGCTTGGCAAATTGAGTATTGATGCAGAGACCTGCAACACAGGAATAACTTCAGTTAACTCTCATAGTTTGATCTCCTGTGTACAAGATTAAGTCACTCCACTGATGCTGTTGAAATAATTACCTGTTTACACTTTGGCATGAGACCAGATGTATGAAAATTGTGGGACAAATCAAATATTCCAAATTCCTTGTAAACAGTCTTTCAGTAGATCTCTCTCCACTCCAGCACCTTCCTTCCAGCCCTCCAGTGTTTTCTGTAGTCCTTATCACTGACATACTCAAATATAAATTAAATTCTCTGGGTTTAGCTCTTTTTTTTTTTTGTCTGGGTTATCCAATGTTTCCTCGTATTGTTTAAATGAAGACTGTTTCCCCTCACTTGGGAAGATTTAACAAAAGAGGAGGAGAAAAGCTTTTTGAGGTTCCACTAAGCTCATGTCAAAACTTGAAAATTATATTCTTTGTATAAACCACCAATAGTAAATCTAAATATTTCTATTTGTACCTTGCAGGCATAACCAAGTTTTCTTTTTCTTGCTTCCTGCTGCTGTCTCTTTTCTTGATTCCAAATCCATCATTCTCCCCCTGCCC
>NW_008581227.1:0-9469 GCF_000691845.1 Merops nubicus | reverse complement strand
CCACCCCCCCCCCCCCCCCCCCCCCCCTTTTTTTTTTTCTTTTTCACTCATCTGGAATAAGTGGCTTCTGAAGCAGTTCTAATACTGGAGCACAATTTTTGTGACTCCTCCTGGCGAGGGGATGTGCTTGCACTTTATAAGGAGAACATTGCTGTCTAATCCTCTGTATGGTAGAGATCAACCAGCTGGTTATGGGTCTACTTAAAATGTAATCATGCTGACTTTGGTGCTCTGTAGTTACTGCTTTCATAGTGCATGTGGGTGACAGCAAATTTAATACACTTCTCTCTTGCTGCAGTCGTCTACTGCTGGAAACTTCATTAAGTGGTACTGAACGTTGTGCAAAGTGCTTTTGATTGCTTGGGAACTTCATCTATCCTATTCTTATCCTAGGTGGCTCCAGGGCAGACCTCCTACTTACCTCATCAACTGTCATTTTTATTATGCCTTCACATTTCATAAGTGGTTTTACAGTATAATATTAAATAAATAAGGAAGAAATAACTTTTTCTGTTACTGACAGTAATAGACTTACAAATAAAAGTTTAAATTTTGCTTGGGAATCTTAGTTAATTTTGCCGCTTAAGACAAATGAATATCTGAATAAGACCCATAATTCCTGAGGGTACTATAGACTCTAAAATATATCACAGGTATGTGGCCTCTCATGAAGGATTAGGACACTGTCAAATTGAAACGTGGCTGCTGGTAAATAGACTGGCTCTTGTCTGACCAACCATATCCCTTCTGTGATATGTAAATTTCAACTAAAAGTCTCTTTGAATGTTGTGGTAGTCTAAGACATGCAGCAATTAAAATGTAAGCCAGTATAGCCAGTATAGTCAGCCCTCACTGCTGAGGATGGGGGCAGGGTCTTGTTGCAAGTCCTTCCAGTGGCTGGAAGAAGTAGCGAAACATATTAACAGGTGATACAGGAGATAAAAACATCATAAAAGTGGTCTAGAATTATAAATGAACATGTGATATACATGGTTTCAATATATTCAGATCTATACATAGCCACATATAGATCTGAGTCTGTATTATAAATAGTTAGACATGTAATACATGAATATATATTCATATATAGCTCTCATAATAAAGGTAGATATAATCTGCACATATGTATAGTTATTTATTTACAAATTGTGTGTGGAACTAGTTGCTAAATATTTTGGTGTTCGTACAATTCTCATGTTAACATTTCTGCATAAAGTATATGTACATGTCTGAGTGCAATGTTCCCATCCTATTCACAACTGAAATAACTTCTAAAAATCTATGCTTATTTTGTCATGAATTTAGTTGCAATCAAGCAAGATTTCTTGAGAAAAAATACCATGTAGTGAAAATAATCAACCAGTTATGGTCTGAAAAACATACTTGGAGGTAAAATCTTGATCGTGTTCTTGTGAACTGCCCATTTACAGCGGCAGGTAGTGAATTTTACCCAGCATGCTAAATGAGGATGTTTAGATTTGTCAGCTCTTGGATAACTTTTCTGTTCATTTATAATATTTTTGTGGCACAATTAGCAAAGGTACTCAACTTCTTTTATACAGTGTCCTCCATCAAGCTACAGGACAGACAATACACTGGTTGCTTGAGCTTGTGCAGATTCAAGACTTCTTCAGCTAAATTTCAATAGTTCCATATTCCATATGCTTTTCTTTTAGAAATCACTGGAGCAAACAGTGCTTTCAGGTAATTTAGCTACATTCCGCATACTTTCACTAATTAGTCCTATTTCCATACCCTAAATAAATAAAAATCTCTGTCTTATTTTGAAAAAAGGCTAAAACAGTCCCCAAAGGAGGCATTTTGGACAATGACTATAGAGAGTGTATTTTTATAAAATAAACACAATGCAGTACCCATAACTATTTTTTGCTTGACATTGAGGTGTATGTCAGGTACCCCATCCAAAGCCTAATACTATACAGCTTCCCGTTCTCCAAAACCCTCTAACATGGACAAACATCATTAAAAGCTAAGATACAGGTAATAATTGGTTTTGAAATATGAATTAGCTGTGGCTGAAGTGTGAAGACGTTTGAAGAATGAAAAGGGGATGCTTGTAACAGGACAGAAATGCCCAGGGCATTGCTGGCAGACAAGAGCAGGGTATTTCCAGGTGCTGAATTTTTGAGCAATACACTTTCTCAAAAAGCCCTATAGTTATGTCTGAGACACCACCTTCTTTAATGAATATGCATTCTTCTCCTTGACTTAAGTATTTAATCTCCTTTCCAAACTAAGCATCATTTTCCTTTGTGCCTTTGGGTGCACTCTGATGCTCCTGAATCCCCTCAAGTGAATCTCATGGCATGAGGACATGTGTCTTCACCAGGAGTCATTCTCTTCAGAGGCATGCATCTCCAGAAATCCTGTTAATTTAGGAGCCTGTCACAACAAAAGGGGTTATAGCTGGGTGTTTTTGGGAAGAGGAAGTACACAGCTCTTGCACAGAGATACCAAATATTTCCCTTTTTCAGTAATTTTGTGGCTTCTGTTCCTGTGGAAATAAGCAGGGCCTTGCCACAAACATGGTCCTACTTGCAGGTAGGTATAACTTATCAAGGAAGATCTATGATGCATTAGGCAACTGAAGGTTTTGGGTTTAGTTTTTTTATCAGAGTGCTACCTTTGGTCTAAATACAAGAATTTTTGGAGTCTACTGCAAAATTTGCCTGTAAGTTTTCACCTTAAGGCTCTTACAATCTTCTGTTCTTTGATTTTCTGCAGTATCAGAGATCAACAGAAATGGTTGTTATATATTCTTGTTCTTGAATTGCAGTCCTGTGTCAGGTGTCCGTCTGCCTCAGGAGTAATTAAAGTGCTGAAGCTATTAAGTGCAGTTCCAGAGAGCACGAATCTGATTTATCGAGCTTAATAGGTTGAGTACTCCACTATGTGAAACAAAAATCAGACCTTTCCGAAAGAGTGAACATGAGAGAAGAAATACTAGAGTGGGAGGCAGATAAACTGAGAAACTCAAGAAGACAGTGAAAAAATCCCAGCACCCAGCCTCATTAGGCACTGGTCTCACTAGTGCAATTAAATTTTTTTGCTTTTATAGTCACCACAGGAGAATAGGCAATATGGCATTTTGTGGGTATTGGTGAGATGTGGTTCTTACTTCAGAAGGGAAAGGTTAAGTGATTTGCCCATTTCCACAAACAAGATAAAGGCCAGAAAAGGAAATAAATTACAGCCATTCAGGGCTCCTAATTTTGTGGAGTGTTCACTACAACAACTTTACAAGTACCTCTAAAAATTTTCAAGCCTAATAGCAAAACAAATTTAAAAAGGCAAAACTCACAACAGTATATCCTTTCAGTTATTTGATCAACATTGTTAAGACAAAATGAAGTAAAATTTGTTTCCTTTTGTAGGATTTTGAGCTGAACAATGAACTGAAAATGAATGTGTTAAATCTGCTAGAAGAAGTTTTGAGAGACCCTGACCTTCTGCCACAAGAAAGGAAAGCTACTGCAAATATACTGAGGTAAATAAATTTCTAATAATTTACTATGTGAACTATAGCATGTGAAGTAGTTGGGGGATCATGGATCATGGCATTCACAGGGTTTCATTTTTCTCCAGAGTTTTGCATTTTGAAAAAATACTATGTTTTACTAGCTACAAAACAGTGTGGTTTAAATTTCACTCCTAAAAATACCTGCATTAGAAACTTTTGCTGCAGAACAGCTGTCAGCCAAGGGTTCAGTCTTCATGCAGCAGGGAAAAATGCTGCCCAGTAAAGCAACAAGACCACTCACTGTGATAGCTTGAGGGACTTGAGGTCTCAGTAATGAGCCATCCACTCTGCTAAGCTCAGGAGAGGCTGATAGTCTAACATGTCATGACATCCTACCAAGACCAGGCTTGCAGGTTTTTTTGTGTTGACACTGTGTCCAAAGTTCTTTAGGCAGCTTACATAGAGGAATTCTTTCTAAAAAAGACCCTCAAGCTTCTGCATAACCAGGACTATTTAAATCGGGGCTAGAACACCTCATTTTGTTACTTAGGGCTGGTATTACAGAGCTGAGCATCTAGTCATGCCAAAAAGACAAATCCTTATATGCATTTATCAGTGAAAATAATTCAGTCTACTAATTATGAATATTTTATAGCCACTGAATTTCATGTAAATTGTTCTATATTACTAAGGAGCAGTAAGCAATTAAAAAGTAGGCAGTCATTAAAATAAGATATGATGAAAAAACACAGATAAATCTATTACATGCTTTGTTAGTACTTTAGTAAGTATTCTGCTAGAAAGCAAAAAAGGTTGCAATAAATGCAGCATGTCTGAATATTCTAATATCATTTGACAGGTTTCCCCATCAGATACATGAAAAAGAACAAGAGAAAAGTTGTTCATTTGGGGGGGGAGGGGATGGTGTCAAACAAAGGATAGTAAACAAATATATGTCTTAAGAAATGCACTTCGTGTCCATGGGATCCTACTCATGTTTTTCATAGATAAAAATAAACCTCCTTTTTAATAATATTGCATGTGCTGTTATTCCAAGTAAAAGTAGTATGCTTGTTTCATGTATTTCCTTGGAAGAAACAGCAAGCAAGAAGAGCAAAAAGGATTAGGATAATGGTTTTTAATAATGTGTGGCAGTAAAGGTTCTGTCAGAGTGCGTACCTTAAGACCTTTAGCTTCCTAAGAAAATATGAGGACATAAATTTGCATTGTCTGTTCCTGGCAGAGTAATGGAATAGATTTATAGGCCTTTAACATATATTTTTGTCAGGAATTTCCTAAATCCATTTTCCCGTTAGTGAGCTTCCATTAGCTGTTGCATCAAAAAATGAGACTTTGTTAACTATTGTAAACTTTGAGTTGCCCCATTTGCATCCTTTTACTACTGTGCTATGAAATGGTAGGTATTTTTTGTCCTGTTTTCCCTTCTAGCGTTTATTACTGCAGTATCTGAGCACGTTGTATATACTAGTGAATACAGTTAATCTGATATTTCCATTAAACATTTTTCACAATTTTTCAAAAATTCAGACTGAATTTTTTACCATTCTGTGAATTTTCACACTGTATTTCTTTTGCAGATAAATGAAAAAAGTTAAATTTGGTACATGAAAACTTGGAAAAAGTTAGATTTTTAAGTATTGAGAAGTGGGGAAAAGAAAAAGGAAAAGAAAGACACCGTGAAATAAAACCATGCTTGAAAATAGAATTTTAGTCAGAATAAAAAATGTATGCGCATAAATTGAACTAAAGAGTTGATTAAAAATTAGATCATAGAATCATGGACTAGTTTGGGTTGCAAGGGACCTTAAAAGATCGTCTAGCTCCAACTCCCCTGTCATAAGCAGGGACACCTTCCACTAGACCATACCCCTCAAAGCCCCATCCAACCTGGCGTTGAACACTTCCAGGGATGGAGCAGCCACAACTTCTCTGGGCAATTAACTTAATTTTAAATATTTTGTAGAAACAGATTGCATTTTTTTAAATCTTCTTTCATAGTTATTATCCTGACAGTATTTCTGGAAAGGATTATGGCACTGCACTTTACAAGCAGGCAAGTAAAGCGCGAATAAAATGACCTGTCCAAGTTCTCAGTGGGAGTTTCTGTTGGCAATAGGTAGAGAACGAAGATTTCCTGAGATAGTCATCAGCCAAGCCATCTTTCATCAGCATTTGCAGCTGTATACCCTAATCCTGCCAGATTTTTCAAGCAATATAGTTTGATTGTAGATTTGGTCATGCAGGGTCATAAGTGCTTGGTTCCATCCCACAAACTAGCACTGGAAAAAGAGCCATTGGTGGCTCAGTGTGCAGATGAGATGTTTTGACTGGAGGCTGCATGGATGTCCCACTTTCCCTTGAAATGAGGCATGAAATTTAAGCCTTGGCTAACACTGATTATCAAAAATCCTTTATTGCTTTTCCAGACTGGCAATGCTACTGACATATATGCATGCCAAAAAGTCTGTATGTTGAATATTTCAATACTATTTCCATTTCAAGTAAATTTCAATACAATTGCAATACTGTTTCAACACTAAGTCCAGTAAACATCAGTTACATTTTCATTAGTAACCATATTTCAGTAGCAGCTGAAATAACTCTTGTATGCTCTCTGTAGGTTCATTATATAAACAAACTGGCCATAACCTTCCAAAGAAGAGTTGTGGCATAAGTAAACTTGCAAATAGAAGCTGCTTTGTAAATGCAAATTTCATAATTTAAACTGTTGCTAAGATGCAGTCAACAGGACGTCAGGACATAGTCTCCAAGTTAAAAAATGTGATTGCATAAACTGTCCCAAAATCTGATGCTGAACAGAACTCTAATCTGAAATGCTTGGGCTTATTCTACTGCACATAACCTGGCAGCTATTTGCCAGTCATGTCAAATTTAACAGTCAGCTGGTAAGCAGAAATTAATTCTCCAGGAATTGGAACTGCTTCAGTAACCTTGTGAGGAAGAGTGTATTGGAGCAATTCTGATTTGGGACAAAAAATCACTCAGGGGTGAAATACAGGAATGTGTCATACATGTCACCCTTTCACTGAAAGGAGGAGCTCTGGTTCTTAAATAACCTCAGGAAAATGGGTTGTCTGGTAATTAAGAATGGTTTCCAAGCTTTAAGAAAGCACTGTGGAGATATACACTGTCAGCAAGGCTCTATGGTTAACTGAGAAGAGAAAATTATAGGATTTAAGGAATAATCTGCAGTTCTGCAAGCCTTCATTTTTATTGCACATTATTAAAATGGGAATATTTATAAGCTTTAAAAAAGCTGATCAGCTTGCTAGTCTTAAGCAGTAACCTGTTGTCCCATGGAGATTGTGAACACACTTTTGGCTGCTACTGGGACATCAAGCAGGCATCTTTCTGGTCCTCCAGCTTCTCAGCTTCTTCGTGGATTCAGAGGTGGAACCAACTCCAGGTTGTTCTTTGAAAACTTAACTTTTTAATAATCCAAAGTATAAAACTGGGGAGTAGTTTCTGTCAGGAGGGGTTAGCTTTTTTGGCAGGTTGAAGAGGCCTTTACTCAGTTCTGGAACTGATTTCATGAAGAATGAGAAACCAGCAGAAGAGGCAATATGTGCACGTCTGAAGCCTATCTGATAATACAATTGTATGAACTCAGTCAGCAACCGGGTTTCTAAGTGCCAGAACAACAAAGGGGGTTTTTTTTCCTAAATTAGTACTAAAACCAAATAATGCTTCTGGAGCAAAAAGTGGATATGTTGACAGGGAAGTCGTTCTTTCCCTGACTTTCTTGTCTCATGCCTGGTGTGGTGCCATGGCTGGTTGTGGAAGTACATCAAAATAAACATGGAACATGCTTTTCCCTAAGCTGGGAGAGTTCTCTCTATGACTGAAGATCTCTGGAGATTACTATTGGTTGCAGTAGGGACAACCAAGAGTATGTTCCTCTTGACCAGGAACTGCTGAGCTTTAAGCAAACGCTCCCCTACTGCAGTGATATGTTGTGATAAAGCACAATGTTCTACACCAGTGTTATCTCTTGTATAATTTTCTTTTTTTCTGCATCAGACTACAGATCTTCTATCCTTTGCCAACATGTCAGATTACAGTCAATGTTCCAAATGTTGAGAGAAGGCCTGTAGTGGAATAGAATTATTTCCTGAGTCCCTTGAATTCCTTCTCTTTGCATAGACTTAGAAAAAAAGTCTTTGGTAGGACCCACTGTGTCTAACTGAAGCACCTTGGCACAAAACAAACAAACTGTAGACAGCTAACGAAGGACTCTTTCCAAGGTAATTGCCTATCGTGAAGGAGATTCTGTCTACCAAAATTGTCTAAAGTTAGGCAACCTGACAATTCCTCCAGAGATCACAGGAGACACCTTCCTTTCTCAGACAACTGCAGAACAGAGGCAGCGACTTGTGGAGGATGTGAATCCCATTCTGAATGTCCTAAAGGTATCTGAAGTCTTTCTTGTAGAAATGTGTAGATTTCCAATATTCCTCCCAGGTGTTGTGTTGCTCTTATAGTTCAAATACCAATGTCTAGTTTGGAGAAAGGCTCCTCAGTTCACCACCACATACCCACCTCCTTGGAAAGACCTTTTTTGGTTCTCTTGTAGATGGAGGGCTTTCATCTAATACTACTTAGAGGAGGAATATAAATTACCCACCTGGAATTGAAGGGTTTTTTTACTATTAATAGAAACCAGTTTGTTTGAAGATATTTAACAGCATGTTTTTCATGTGAAAGCACAGATTTGTCACAACTGGAAGTTTTGATGAAATTTTCTTTCTAAAGGCTTCTCTGCAACAGGATGAAAAGGGGAAAGAGGGGTGAGCCACTTGACGTGCCCTTCATGAAAATAGTCATTCACCCAATTGCTAGATGAGTGCCAGAAAATGTTTTTTTTTAGTTGTTCTGAAGAGGTGCTTGCTGCAGGCTTTTATATCTAAAAGGCCCTGTAATATCAAAGCATGTACACTATCAGAATTCTGGTGTGCCAGTCAGCCATCACTGTAGGTCTTGCCTTCCCTGTACTTCAGTTTTTGTAGTCTACACTTGACTCTTAAAAGTAGTTTAGAATTCAGAGTAGAATTCAGAGTGAGGTTAGGAAAAGCCTTGCTTATTGTAAATTCAGTGTTCAAATGCTCATAAAAGTTCATGTTTTCTGAGCCTATGTGTGAGTATCTTCTATGGACTGTCTCCTTGAAGGATATTGGTTACAAAATATTTAATTTTACAAACTGACCCAGCCTCTGAGTGTATGTGCACGTATATGCATATGAATTTCTTAGAAAATGAGTTCCTTTGTCAGCAGGGCTTAGAGGAGGAGGAAAGGTTGTTTTGTTATGGTCAGCTCTGGGAAAGACTCTGCATAGAATAGGAATGGCCAGGAAAGTGTTTTTGAGCGATACCAAGCTGCTTCATGCCTTCTTGAGTCATGGAACAGAACAGCTGGTATTTCTTGCGTGGTGAGGTTTTTTGTTGAGGGGACTGACACTGTTTCTCTGCAGGGTAAAAAAGCTTATTTTTCTTTTTATTCGGTGCCAGTTCTTAACGCTAGGTGAAACTACTGTAGTATGTTTTGTCTGATGTTTTACCAGCCTTATTTACTAACTTCTGAAATCTAGATAAAATTTCTTTGATAGTGAAGCATTTTTTTTTGAATGTGTAAAGTTCAGGTGGAACAGCAGTGAATAACCTTGACAAATAGTCCTATCTGGAGAAAAGAAATAAAAAAAGGAAAAAACACCAAGAAATAGTTCCTCCTTTTCTTCCTTGGAATAAATATAAATGAAATCCAGGCATATGCTGAGGTCAAAATTTGATGGATGACCAATTTTCTGTCTTCTATGATCTCACCAGACAACACATTTCAGACTCTGTAGCTTACACTAACTTTGAAATTATTTTGAAAATATTTTACGTGCCATAAGGAAATGAGGAGACAGATTATATTTTATGCAAGAAAATTGTTTTATATATAAATTT
>NW_008581226.1:0-68502 GCF_000691845.1 Merops nubicus | reverse complement strand
TTTTTTTTTTTTTTCCAAAACAGTTGTAACAGATGCCTTGATTCCTTTCTGCTGTAAAAATTCCTTCTTTCTCTTGTTGCACACTTCTAATCAGTGTGGGTTCTTTCTGATTATGCAACATACACGGATAAACCTTTGTACTTTTCTTTTGGAAATAACGTTTTCTTATCAAAGAACACAGAAGAAGGGCATGCTTTTTTTTTCTTTCCTTCTCTAGTACAGTGTATTTAAAGAAATTGAATGTAAAAATCAGATGGCATCCAAATGAAGGCCAAGAAATCTAGCTATGTAATCTGAATTCCTCTCAAGGCAGAAGCTCTTTAAAACAGCTCCCTGTGAGAAGCACACAAAGCTGATTGTAATATTTTCAAGTTCAGAACATATCTGTGCAAAATAAGGGAAGTGAAAAATGGTATTCAACAAACCAAGAAGACAGAATGTGTGGAAATCGGGTAGTGGCATCATGCAAGGTAGTATTGCTACTTTCTGTTATGGATGTTTTGATTGAAGCATAGTGGAATGAGATTCTAGATTCCCCTTTAAAGATTAGCAATATTTTAATTCTGATTTGCAATTAATAACATGACTAATCCACACTCCTTCCCATTGCTTTATGATTATCACTTGCACTGCACATCTTGGTTGTTCTTAACACTTATAAAACCCTGATATATAGCTAAACATTTCTGACTCCATCTGGTACTAAGAGAAGTGACACAGAAGTGTTCACCAGCCAGTTTATTGCAATTTAATGTAAATCTGTTATAATGCAGCTGATGAAAAGTGCAGTGGCTTCCATGAATTCTGAAAGCTGTGATTGAGTTGCAGCTGCTGTGCTGTCCTCTGAAGATTTGCTGGGTTTAATTTTACATTGCTGTATGCAGCCATTAGCTTGCTGAACTGCATTTCCACAATACTTCTCTTCTTCATCCTTTTCAGTTTCTCCTCATTGCAATCTCATTCACCCAAGTTTTCCATCTCACTCTCCCATTTCTTTTATCTTATAAATTGTAGCCTCCTAATACATCAAAACAGATAGAGTCATGCAATTGACCCCCATAATATAGTATTTTGTTAACTCTTGTGTGTGGAAATACAGTAATATCCCATCAAATTTACTGTATGCTCTTTGTGATTCTTGATGTTTTCTGTGTCCATAAACCGAACCAAAGCATGGCAGCAGTGCCTACAGGCCTTATGCATGGGCACATAGGCCTTGTGTGCTCGTGTTCAGTAAAACTCTGCCTACATCTTTCAGAGCTCACCTTCCATCCCTCCATTGGCACTGCAGCATGTGCCATCTTACTACCATTGTGTACAAAAGTGGTCCCTAAAGCCATATGCTGTTGCTTCCTGTTGGTTGATGATATTTGTAGACAGGAATTGGTATGATCAGATTCTGTCACCCAGCAATAGGTGTTACTTATGTAGGCCCTTAGGCAAATGATGAGTTTTTCCTCTATTTTTTGTATATATTACTACTTAGAGGGATAGAATTACATTCAGCAGGGTAATTAAACAGCAACAAATCAGATAAAGCTAGAATATAATTGAAGTACAGTACAAACACCTGTAAATTATCATTGTTCCATTCATTCAGGGAAATGTAAAAATAATGTTTAGGATAGAGTATCATATCTAGAATCATATGCCAACTAACATGATTTCTGCTCAAGTAATTTGTTGGGAAGTAATTGACAGCAGTATTTTAAAAATACCTAAAAATGAGGGGAACATTACATTTCTTCTGAGTTTTTCTCCTACAGACTGGTGAGTTACCCAGAGAAAAAGTTGATCTTTCTCTGGTTACATTCACCAGTGCAACAATTGGAAAGGTTAGAGGTGAAAAGCAAAGGAGAATGATCTACAGGCTTTAGATTTGTTACATTATTAACAACAGAGGTCATCTTGTCCAAGGTAATAATGCCTCACTTTGTAAATCTGTGAATCTAGAATAAGACAGAATGTTGTGCTGACTTCATTGACTGTTTATTCTAAAATATCAAGGTTAGAATGAGTGTTCTGTTCTATCAGAATTATTTAAATTTAATGCACAATAAATACACCCTGTAGTGATCACCTTCTTCACAGTGGACTTTGTGTGGTATAGCTGAGGATGGCATTTTCATGTTGTGTATTTGTTATGTATCTAGAATGCTGATGGTTTTGAATGGAGACTTCTGTGTGGATTTTTACACAGGCTCTTCATTCCAAATAAAATTTGAAACTGATAGATGTTTCTTGAAACTTAAAAAAAACCAAAACAACTGATTACTTTTTTTACCAGAACTGATTAATTTCCAACCAGTTCTAAAAGAAACTCACAAAGCATCTGAAATGCAAGAAACGAAATGATCATCACCAGTCTCAAATAATTTCACATAATTTTCTAAAGTGTTTTTCCTTAATTGTACAATAGGAGATATGTATTTTTTAATAAAACAAACTACTAATTTTAATAATTTATTTTCTTTCTTCTTTTCATTACAGAGAAAGTCCATTGTTGCTGTGAGTTTCATTGCAGCTTTCCTCTGTCTGATCATCATTCGTCTTACAAACGAAGTAACTTTACCTTTGATCCTGAATTGCTTTGGACAAGCCAGTGTCAGATGGGTACCATTTTCTAATGGCAGAAGACAGCCTCTCAGAACTCATTATGGATACATAAATGTGAAAACACAAGAGGTAAGACCTGGTATCAAGACCACCACAAAATGGATGAATAGAGTTCTTTTTCTTTGATCTGACATAGCTGCTTTTCTATCAACCTGCCTGGTGTAAAAAGTAAAGCAAGCAATGTTTCTGAGCAAAGAGTCTTTTTAAAAAGCATGCTACCATTTAAATAGCCATTGAATTTTTTAAAATTTATGTCATGTCTGCAGTGGAGAGAACAGTAAGCTGGCCTAAATTTGTGCTTTGTTGCAGTGAAAACGTATTTATACAAGCAAGAGAAATATTCAGATCAATTTTAAGCCTTCAGTCACTTTAACTTAAAAGGAAATTTTGTTGTGTGTGTTTGTAATAAAGCTCTAAAAATGTTTAATTTTTCTTGAGATACACAAAGAAGTAGTTTGTGTTTGTATGTGCATGGAAGAGCAAAAGGGAATGATCTGTGAAATGAGCATACATGAATGTAGAAGATTTATAAAACTAGAGGTTGACTGGATTTTTCTGAAACTAAGACATTAACATTTGGAAACTATTTGAAAGCCAAATATATATTTCCAATCTGTATTTTAAAATATTTTGGCCTGTATCTGCTTTGCAAAATACTTGCTGTGTGATAAAAATACTTGTGGGATAAAATTAGATTTTACAGAAACTCCTGCTTTAATCAGTCTTAGTTGGCAAAATATCTAATGAAATTGTTGGGTACTTTTTTGGTGGCTTTTTCCCCAGACTCTTCCTCTCTTTGTGTATACTGCTTATAACACATGCAAACTTGTAAAATAAGCTAACAAGAAAACCAGCTCATTATAAAAGTAGTTTTTGATCAGCTATAGCACTGTTGGCAATAAAGGCTATCAGACTTCCACTTACTGCTACTTTTTTTTTTTCTTTATAAAATTGCAATTATTACATTCATGAATGAAATTCATTCACATAACTTTTACAGAGAATGAAGATACTCTATCACATTATGGTATTCAGTCCTACAAGTGTGTTGGACAAGTTAGTTATTATTTTAATTATAGAGTGTTAAATATGAAAATCAGAATGTTAAGGGTTATAGTTTTTAGGAGACAGCTGCTCTTTAACTTCTGGAAATTTTTTTTTTTTTTTTGGCAAGATGCAGCACTGAATATATTGCAGCACACTATTTTCAGACCAGAAAAAGGACAAACACCCAAAAGGAAATCTGTTTGAGTCAGGGTGTGAATCCTAGTCCCAGTGAAGTGAATAGGAGCTGCTGTTGAGGTCAAAAGGGCTGAGGGTCCCTCCAGCATATCTTAAATATGAAAGGACCAGAAACCCACTAAAAATGAGAGGACAGTGTGTTCTGCATGTCCCTGGGTTATTGCCACAGTGGCAGGTGTAGAATCTGAATCAGTTAGAGCTGCCATGGTCACTTGATCACTATCAGTTTGAACTGATAAGTGAAGAGGAGAGGAGCATGCTAATCCATTTTTATTCACCATTGCCTTCATCTGAGGTTAGATGTAGCTTGTGGGAGCCTTAATTCATTCTTAAATTTGATCACACGCTTGGAAGTTCTAACAGTAAATGGAAATGAATGTCCTGAATGTTGGTGACCAGTATTGATTAGTAAGACATTTGTCTCAGTTTAGCTTAGGTCATGAAGGACTTCTCAAACTTAGTAACTTTAATAGTTTTCCCCCTTGTATTTGCAGTTTACATTAATATTCACTAATTAAAATGATAATGAAGAAATTGAACATGCACTACTAATTGTGAATGGACTATCTTCTGACGTAATCATTCCCTCTGTGAGAGAAGTTTTATTGTGCTGCCCATGTGAAAATCTTTTACACAGCTCATGTTCCTAACTCTCATAGCTTTCTCAGATTACAATTATTACAACACAGATTGCTTTATGAAAGAAGTGCTTGCATACTATTTGTATTAAAATGGCCAGTAATTGTAAATTATTCTTAGAGATTAACACCACAGATCTCTCATTTCTATGTGAGTGCCAAATACATTGAATTCCTGCTTATTTCATAGAATTGAGATACACTTTCTATTTTTTTGTGCTGCTCTGGTATGTAAGATAAGCAAAGGGTCCAGTCTGTGAATGCGTACAGCAAATACCCTAAACAAATGTGGCCAAGATGCTTGCAAAATGAGACACATGCCATCTCATCAATAGGCAAGGGCCAAAAGGTGAAGAAATTATACCATAGTGAATGAACAGAAAATGATGTGATGGAAGGGGAGATGGGAGAGATGGCTTTTAAAGACACGAGTTTTGGCTTTCTCTTTTGTTGAGAGAATCTGTGCACATCTATTGAATGTGTTCGTAGTCTTCTAGACTGTTCTTTGAAGCCTGTCACCCTGCTAGGTCCTATGTATCTCCTGCTGTCTGATAGCACTCGCTCCTGTACCTCAACCACTTCCAACATCCTTCTCCTTCTTCATGTTTATTCTCTTTTCTCCTTTACCTGTTCCTCTCAGGCTCCACTCTGAGGCCTGGCTGCATAGAGCATGCCAGGGCTCTCTGAATAAATCTTCTCTATGTATTTAATAGTACATGGACAAGGTCAACAAAATAAAGTAATTGGAGTAATTTGCTACTGACCCAGACAGTCATCTGACGTGACAGGGAAGCTACAAAATCTAGATGAACTACTACTCTACCTTTAGTGTCTCTCCCTTGTATACTTACTTTCGGAGAAAAAAGGAAGAAAAAAACCCCAAATACTTTAATCCATAGGAGCTGGTTTCATTTGGGGTAAGGCTGAGTGGGATGAGACTTGAAAACCTTATGAGATAATGGAAAATCAATTACTTAATGATTAAGGCTGTGAAGTGATCAATGATTTGTGTTAAGATCATAAAATATGCTGATATTAACATCTGTGTTTATAACAAGTAAAAAACAATGTTATGTATATTATTAGATCTGATCAGAGTCATGCATTATTTTGAGGGTGTTGTGTATTTGACTTGACAGTGTAATGCTATGGAATGTTTAGTATTAAAAAGTCTGAAAAAATTTAAGATTACTATAACTAGGTTGTATAGGAGTATTTAATATAAAATGCAGAGACATAACTTAATCCCTAATTAGGACCGTACATAATACAGGATTGTTGCTATGGTTTCCTTGATTTGTAGCTATAGCAACAGCTTTAAAAAACTGACTTTATGTACAGTAAACATAATATTTTTGAAATATAAATATATGAAGTGTTATACATACTGGCCCATTGTATCTAGACACATTGTAGTTCAGCTTTTGAGGTGTTTCTGAAATAGGTAGTCCTTCACCTACAAAATTTTCATCCACAGCTTTCTTTCCCTTCCCTTGAGAGAACAGGATCTCTTTTCCCTCTTCAGTGTTCAGATCTGAGGGGACTCCCGGAGATTGGCAAGAGACTATGACTGCCTGTTTGCAATATTTTGCTCTTCGTTAAGTACATGAATTTTGACCTTTCAGTGAGAAGAAGGTGTATGGGCAAGATGACCTTTCTGTCCCTTATTTCCTCCACTTTGTACCTATCAATTTTTGGTGATAGATCTCATGAAATCCATCTTTAGGAAATGTCATGTCTATCATGTTACTTTTATCCTATTCCTGGTACTTTTTAATAGAAAATATTACTTTGATGCAACTCCGTATTGGTTAATTAATTGAAACCTATTGTCATTTGAGTAAACATCACCCTCCAACCCAAGCTGATGTAATCATTCTTCTTGTGTATAAAAAATAAGCAAGCAGATAAAAAGAAGCAGGTATAGAAAATATAACCTTCCTCCTTCTGTATCACTGCTACTCCACAAAGAGTTTCAGCAAAATTAATGAACATGATGTATTTAAATTGCAGCATTATGACATCAATTTAAAACCCATTAGCAGTTTGAAACTTTATGCTAGGCAAGTCTAATAGTGTTCTTGGATATTTGATTGTGCTTCCTGAAAGGTGAATATTGAATACATTTTTACTGTACCATCAGCATTAAAATAATATAGCATTTTCTTGCATGCGTAAAATCTGAAATATAGCTGCAATAACACTTGAAATATAATTATAAGAAGTATACTCAAGTGCTATACAAAGATTAAAACTGTTCTTGGAAAAGGGTAAGTTCTGAGATGACCTAAAATCCCTACATTAAACTGTAACCATGAGATCTAATGGCTCCATCGAAACTGAATTCTGAGGGAGAGAAGAGCCTTTGTGTCATGAACATTGAAGAAACACACAGGATAGTGATGAGCAACAGATAAAAGGAATATGTGTTGTAGCAGTTAAGATTTTTTAAAAATTCCTCTTGTAACTGAAAAACTCACCAATACTGTGCTGATGTTGAAGAAATAAATTTGGATCATGTTATCACAGACCATTTTTCCCCATAATCTGAACAATGTAGTATACAAGCATTAATTGCTGCCAGTTGTGACACTCACAGCCACATATGTCTGAACATACAGCCTAAATCTAGTTTCTTTTATTTTTTTTTTTTTTTTAATTTTTCCCAGCATTTGTGGTAGAACTCAGCTGAATATCCCAAATATGAATAAAAATAGGAGTAAGCTGCAAACCTTACACGTACTTGTGTGGTCCTTTTTATTTTTTTTTTTTTTCTTTAACAGAAGAAAGCAATTGCACTAAAAACCAACAGCATCTCAAGTAAAGAGGAAAACCAACACAACCTGTAGAAATACAGGCTATGTGATATGTTATCTGACCATAAGATAAGACATATACCATTTCAACAACAGCAAAAATATAGCTGTCAAACATGGTAGGAGTAATCATAGGAAGGACCCGTACCAACCACGAGAGACCATGTTCTTATAAAACTTGAATAGCAAAATTTAAAAATGCACAAAGAAAGCAAAGACAAAGATGGATGTTTTAATATTGCTTTCTTAGATGTGGGAAGTAAGAAGTAGTTTAAAAGGACTGACATTTTGATATGAAATATTTTTTAAAAAAGTAAAGCCTAATGATCCACATGGGAAGGTTTGAATTATCAAACCTGGGGAGGTTTGCCTCTATTAGTGATGGACCCAGAATGACACTTACTATAAAGAGAAACTTTGAGAACAACACTGGGCCTCATGTCAAAACAAGATACCAGACTGTGAACTAGCATGGTGTATTCAGCTAATTTCAGAGATATTTGTTTCATAATCTTGCTGGGAGAACAGCGTCCTAGGGAGACTAAAAAGTTACATCAACCAGAACTTACTGTCACAAAGTTGCTTTAGTATTTAATTTCTGACACATTCGTGATTTCCATCCTATCTTTTCTTTTGGGAACTTATTCATTGTTACAGCTTAAGAATTCATAGGATATTTTGTTCGGAAAAGGTCAGCTGCTTCATAGTCATTTATCATTTATATCCCTTCTAAGACACAATTTTATATCAGTTGCTCAGTTATATTCTTTCAACTTTAGTAATCATAAAATAAAATAATAATGAAAATAAAATAATAACTGAAGTAAAACCCTCTGTGCTTGCTAACTACAGCAGAGCTCCCATTCGTGGCTCTGGGAGCCATAGGCACACACTTGAAAATAAAATTCTTGCCAAAGAATGAGCAAGTCCAGGAGCACATCTTATATTATAGAAACAGATCTCACTAAACAAGTTATCACCAGTGTTCCCACTGCCCTCTTCCTCTTTCCAATCCACTTTTTGCATGGGAGAGGATAGAACCACCAGAATAAGCTGCAAGGTCCATTTGAAACTACTTGGGCTGTTACAAACCTTACAGGAGAAGAGGGAGCACAGATGATGTCCTCAGTGGAGTAAATCCTGCTAACTCAGCCTTTTCCCTTCTGTATATATGGAATTAGCTTAGGTTTTTAAAGCTGCCACAACTCTGATGGTGTCTCATGAGCAAAAAGTCAAGTGCCAGGATAAATATATCGAGTATTCTATACAAAGGAATTAAATCTGCTCCACACAGAGCCTGAATGTGATGACTCAAGCAGTGCTGCCCATGTGGCAGCTCTGCTTTTTTACAAAAAGACTAGGGGACTTGAGAAGAGATTACTATCAGCCAGTGAGCTGTGCCACCAAAAGTCAATCCCTAACGAATCTGGGCTGGTAGAAATAAATGTCTATGATGCACAGCCTGAGCTGGATTGATCTATCGAACGGAGCTTACAGGTTATACCAGAAAAGGTGCCTGCTGTCATAGATTTGCCATCCACCTTGTTTTATGTAATTTCCAGAGATTTATCCTGCCTTCTTGAAGATTTTTTTTGCTTCTAGCAAACAGAAGGCTTGTATTAGATAATGTTAAACTCCCTACAAGAAGGTACAGAGTTGTGTTTTCTACATGAGAAGTCTGAACAATGCCTCTCCAAATGAGAGAAAAGATGTGATGAAAACTGACTTGAGACTGTTTTGAAAATAGAGATAAACCTCAGTTGTGCAGTGAGTCAGCTTGATAGAATGGAGTAATCTTTGGACTAGTAAGGAGGAGAGAAGAGTGGGTTTAGCATAACAGCTTATTAAATGAGACCAAACTGCTGGGGACAGTAGGAAAAGTGGGCTTGCTAGTGTAACAAGCAGAAGAGTAAGGCTTGTGGTCAAGGGGAGGAAGGAGGAACTTACCACTCTTGCTCTGGATGAGAACTAAATTCTGTGACCAGGATGCGATTTCAGCTTTTGTCAATAAGAGTTGCTAAAATAAAGATGGGCTGGTTTGCATTATTAACAAGAAGCATGTCTTCTGGGTGTTCCACTTCAGCAGTTGGGAGAGCAATGCCCTGTCATTTATTCACTGAATATCCTCCCACTACTGCTATTTAAAAATTAAGATACCTTCATCATAAGAAATTCAGTGTCACCCTCTTGAGTTTATACCTGGAGTCATTTCTCATAAGTATTGAGGGTATCCTTTGCAACAAAGTATTGCTAGGTTTAGATGCACTGTTGATGGCTAAAGTACGCTTTGTACTGGTGTATAAAATACACCACTGAGTAAAAAGAGCCAGTGAAAATGGAATTTTGCTCATACAATTGTTTCTACACAAGGGGTTCCTGCTGGCTATGGCAATTAGCAAATTTAGCTGTTTGAGCTCTTGCCCAGCGTAGCTCTCCTGGCAGAGAGGAGCAGCACTGAGCTGACCTGAGGCTATGAATACTTCCCTGCAGGGAAGCAGCATGCCAGCCACACACACACTCACACATACATGCATGGGTGCACACGCAAACAGAGCAGCTAGAACTTGCTCAAGAGACAGGCTCCTAATGCTGACAATCATGCCAATTACTACCTAGTTTTAAAGCCACAGCTATCTTCCTTCTGAGCATTTGCTTTCCAAGTTTGCTCCCATGACCATCTGTCATAGCCTGTGTTTGGCAGCTTCAGGTTCTGCTGCAAGGCTCTGTGGATTGAATACATAGTTTTGCCTTTTTAATTGTTCTCTGAGTTGGTGGAAAGTTTCTACCATATGAGCCCTTTCTCTTTGGCTTTTTGCTAGATTAAAATGTGAACCTTAAATGCATTTTTGAGCTGTTAATCTGTGCTCTCAGACCAGGCTGGAACAAGTGGGGCTGGTGTAACTGCTGCATAGAGAGAAATGAGCTCAGAGACCCTCTTAGAGCAGATGCAGGTTGCTCCAGTAATAATTGCTTTTCTTGGGATAGTCTCTCTTGTTTGGCTGAAATAATTAATTCATACTTCCGACTATGTGTTATTTGATCTGTGAGAGGGTCAATACGCGTGTAACAACAAAACCTCCATGCCCTTTATTTGGATTAGTTATGCTTGGAGTGTGTGCATCTTAGAGGTCTACTTGATACAGTTACAGTGTCTGTAACAAGGAGCTATATTTTCTGTGGGTGTAGCTGTAAATTTTGTCTACTCATCATAAATAGTTTTTGCACTACCTCTAAACCAGCAGGTGATACTACCACCAACACTGAAAAGTTCATGGTAAATTGTGTCCATGGGGCTTCACCCTAAAATGAAAAACAAAGCAGTCTGGGGAGGAATGGGGAGAAAATGAAGTTCTTTGCAATTTGCAGTATTTCTTTCATCTGTTTTTACTTTTCCTTCTCTCCATTTGATGCATTTCTCATATTCAGCTAGTCAGAGATTACAGTAATCTGTTGTTTCCTGTCACTCAGAAAAGCAGTTGGTATGCCCATTATATGAATAAAGACAGTGTTAAATGAAATTTCTAAAATGAGCACAGAGAAACTACTGAAGTCATTTTGGGATTGTCTACTTAATAACAACAATTCATCCTCCAGTTTTATCCCCAACTCCAGGGGTTCACCTTGTTCATATCAGTCAAGTCTTCTTTTCCACAAGCAATGCACAACAGCATCATTTTTTCAAAGTATAGCTTTTTGATTTTGCCTTTAAAAGACTCATGTAGTGTAGTTAGGACCCAGAAGTTTGGATTTGAAATTGATGGAAATGCAACAATTCCTAGGTCAATATTTCTCCATAGGGAAGAACTTGCTTGTTCCAGTTAGACGCTGTAAAGAATACTCTTATTAACATTACAACAACAAAAGTGCAACTTGGTTTGGGTTGGTTTCCCTGGTTCTAGTTCAGTGATGCTACTGTCCTCCCTTCTGCTGTTTTGAGTACTGGTGCCTAGGATTCATATTTGTAAAGAGAGAACATAGCTTCTGGAGTGCATCAAGTTGAAAAAGTATTTCTGTAAGCTTTTCTTCAGATACTTTCAGACTCTTGTGAATTTCCTGACTGCATGCACAGGAGTCACTCCAGTGTAGTTCCAGGCAGCACACTGAAAGTTTATATCAGTGGCAAACATTCTACAATAGAAATTAAACACCAAGGTGAAGGGTAAAGTTTAGCCTTTAGGTAAAACAGCAGCCCTATACATGATGACATACAGTATATTAGGGACTTGATCAATGACTGACAGTTTTGTTCCCAGGTATTTTTTGTGTAATTCCTGTATTGATTTATTAACATATTCTAGCTTGCGATACAATTTTTCATGTCATCTTATTTTTATAGCATGTAAGAGATTTGTAATGTCTATCCTATTCCCTGTTAGCTCTTCCATTTTTAGATCCTGTGTATGTTGTACAAAACTGCTGCTTTCTTTCTTTGGCCTCCTCTCCAACTTGGCTTGCCTTTCACTGCCCAAAACTTCTTTCACTAGGTCATCAGATTACCTCTTACTTAAAAATGTACTGCTACTTAGGACAGCTTCGAAGGCATACCCTGGAGATGAGAGGCTGATCTTAAAACAGTTACTGCTGCATTCTGCACAAAGTTTGTTTCCCGAATAGATTCAAGATGGATCCCAAGATGAATGCATTATATTGATCCAGTTTTCTAGTGTCAGGCTTTGGAAAAAGACCTGGGAATAGATTTCAGACCAGAAGAACCTATGGCAAAATTGTGTCTCAGGTCAGAGCTCACATACATTTTTAAGTTTCTTTCCAATGATTTTACAAGCATGACTTTTCTCAAATGGAGTGAGTCCCTAAACAGTTAATTTATAGCCATGCCAGTGTCTCCCAAAGGCTGACTACAGGCCCTTTACAATGTTTTTTGAGGATAAACAAGTAATGTTAGAAGCTAGAGAAATGAAACTTTCTCACACATAAGAGATGATGCTTTCATTAACCCTCTAAGTGGCAGACTTTTAGAGAGTCTCAAAGGAGAGTGCCTTGGAGACAGAGGGACTGTCCTGTGTGATCCCCTTTTCAAGTGAGTGCACTCTGGAGCTGTCCTGTTAATTTCTGCTCAGATTAGTCCTTGGCATTGGATGCACCAGTATCAGTAAGAACTGGTGGAGCTGACAATGTTACTGTGAGGCAAATGATGGTGATTGGTGTTCGATATTTTTCTCAGAAGAGAATGGGCAGAAGGACAGGCTAGAACTTTTATGAACTACCCTCAATTTCTGTCCTGCTGCTGGCATGAATCAAAGTACTGTTTACTCCTCCATATTCATCATGTTTGTAAAGGATTTGTGTTTATAAAGAGCAAGTAACTTTTTTAGGATCAGGTCACTTCTGGTAATGTTCAAAAAGTAAAATGGGGGCAGTCAGACTGACTATCATAAAATGATTACTGTCCCTGATAAATTACCACTTATTACTATTTTATTAGAGCCAGAACTTTATTGTCAGAACAACAACAAAAATAATCTTTGCACTACACCGATGCTTTATTCTGATTGAGAAAGGACGAGGCAATCCAGGTACTGTGACAGCAGTTTTGGCACATATTATATAATAATATATATCAAATTCTATAGACTGCCATTAATTTCTCCATGAATTCTGTCTTTCTTTGATAAGCATGTGTAACTCCTAATAAATTATTTGGGAGCTGAGCACAAGAATCAAGGAGAAATGGACTTTTGTAGGTATGGAGACTGGTGATAGCTGAAAATGAGAAGGCAAAACTGGCAGATAATCCGGATGAGAAGTCATTTCCAAGCAATGGATGGAGATGATATTGTTTCCTATTTAAAATGAGTTGCCACTTCTGCTGGCCACAATTCAAGGTAAATTCTGTTGTGAAATTTAAAACATTTGTTATATTCAGGCTGTTGATAATCACATAGGAACCACCATTGTGAAGCTCCCTCCACTTGTTCTTAAATGGCTTGCTCCCATTCTGGCAGGTGATATCCACTCTTTGTTTCCTGGGGAAGAAATGGTCTTCTGTGAGGTCGTTTATCTGAATGGCACAGAAATAATTTTCAGCAAACCTAATTATTATCATAACAAAATCTTAAAAAAACATCACAGTGACACTGAGATTTCCGAGATTAGCATCTTGCTTTAAGGCCTCTTTTTCCTCTAGCATTACTTCCAGTCTTATTCACCAAAACTACAGTGCATGTCTACTATGAATAGTATGAATAATGCATTTTATTTCCTACTAGTTTCAGAGTGTGCTAAACAGTTGCATATACAAAAAATAAAATTTAGAGCTGAAAAATCCCATTGGCTGCTTATCTCCATGATAGTACATGATTGACCCATATTCCACATTAACTCAGGTTTTAACCTGTCTGCTTTTATAATTACAGCTCTTGGGCCTTTGCCCATGTCCCTTGGAAGACTATGCGGTAGACTATTAGTTCACCACTTCAGTTTTTCCTCAGACTGAGATACAGGAAATATTACAGCTGTTTATACATCTTTATTTCCCGTTTCTTTAAAGATCTTAAATATTTCCACTTGTCATTCTCTTCTTTCTTCCGGTGTATATAGACACTTGCAGTTCCATCTTTATCGCCATGTTACCAAGCAAAACTCTTCCTTGTTTTTCCTAATTCATCCATAGCAAAAGCCCACCCTTCCTCACTTCTCGTTGTCTCAGTTTCCTGGAACTTGGCATGGGATTCAGCTGTAATGGATGACATAATATTTTACCTCTGCTTCTAGATATCAAATTACATGGGATTTATTTTTTTCTAAAATGTCTTGTATGGGGTTTTTTTATGAGGTGAATCACTTTGTGGTTTCCAAAGATGACATCTAGCCTGTAACTTTCCTCATACTTTTCCACTCTTTCTGCAAATGCCATATATTTTCTCCTGTTGTTTGTAAAGATAAGACAAATTTAAGGAGGAGAAGGTCAGAAAGTATGTGTTGTATCAGGCCAATTAAAAAAGGTAAAGTGATTTTTCTGTTGCTTGGTATTGGTTTGTGTTTGTGGGTTTGGTTTATTTCAGTCTATGTGAGAAATCTTACAATGGTTTGCATTATTCTTGGAAATAGGTTTTTTGGCCATCAGTTTTTCCACTCAATCTGCAGTAGTGTTCTTGCAGTTTAAACATCTTTGTTCATTAGAGGAACAGCTTTCATAATGGGAAGTGCCAGATCTGTTAAGAAATTAGCAGTTCATTTTTTGTTCAAAATACCTGATTTGTATATACATTTGTAGATCTTGTACATTGAGATTAATTGTCCAATTATCTAGGAAGTTGTGTTCTGAGTTCCTGAAAATCAGTATTTTTATCAGTCTTTACTAAATGCAAAATGCCTCAAGTAATTTCTTTTTGCTCACTAAGCATGTCATTTTTCTTTGAAAAAGTCTAGTTAGTCTGGTAAGATCTTTATAAACGTAAATATAATTTTAGCAACTAACAGGAATTTCTATGTTAGATATGAGTGAGTAGATATTATTGCATAATACGTCTTAAAATCTGTTTGAATTTTTAGATTACTAGAGGATTCATGAATGTAGCATTTTTGTTTCCAGTAATCATTAGTTATTTCTGGATGCAATGAAGTATTTGTCTCTATGTAAGGATGTCCTAGATTTCTAGCTTTTGTTATTTGAGATAGGCTAATCTTTTAAAATTGCTCTATAAAGAGGTAGTATCTATTATTTAATCTAGGTGATCTGAGAGGGCAAATGTGTTTCTCTATTGCTTGTTTAGGTTTGCTCCTCGTATCATTGTAAACAAAACCTCAGGTTTTCGTGCTATGTGGAACCTTTGTGTGTCGGCAAGGCTCCCTTTGGGTGAAATAGATTTGGTGTTTTGTCAGGTTCACAGCCCAAATTCTCAGTGTGTTACTTTCAGCAAAATGCTAATCTGGCAAATTGGTACATTTAACAGTCACCCACAAATGCACTCTTTTTGTGTAATATGCAATTGATTGTAACAATTATGGATGCTATTTAATGGTGCCATCCTTAAACCTTACGGTGTGATACTACCTAGAGAATTTGTTAGTGATGAAATCATTATAGTGTTATGGGAATGAAATAGGTTGCTACTAAAATTACTCTCAAAATCTCATTGTAATTTCAGTGGATTTTTTTCCCATGATGGATGTTAGAGTATATATGTACTTCTTATTTTTATAGAAGCAGCATTTTTATTCATATGCTTAATTTTATTTCGCTGTCTACTCTGTACATATTAGCTTTTGATTCTCATTTTCAGTTGTGGTCAAAAATAACTTTAGTCAAGTTTGCCTTTTATCTGATATTCTTCCGTTCTTATTTCCCCTGTCACATGAATGAATAAAGCAATGTATTTCCATCTTTGAGACCTACCTAGGATTTTTCAAATTATATAGTGAAGAGCTCTGTTTTATCAATACCTGAAATGGTTCAAGTCCTCTGAATTTCTTTTTGAGGACTTCCTTGGAGAGAAAAGCATACTTTATAATTTCTTGCCTGCAAACTAGTTCAGATTTTTTTTTTCTTTTCTTTTTTCTTTTTTTTATTTTCTTCTCAAATCTTGTGCTATACCCCAAGGTTTCTTTATGGGCTCATGATTCTTCATCATCTTTGGTTCAGACAGTCTAATTAAAAAAAAAATAAAATCTTTTTTCTTGATCATAGCCCATGAAGAATAGGTGAAATCCTTGATCAGAATGGGTGATTTTTGCAACTGCCCAAGCTCCCTGAGTGCAGTACACCATGCTTCCTTGCTATCCTGTTACATTATCCCTGTATTGTTCTAGCTCTTACTAAAAGATGTGGTATTTTACCACTTCCAGTGCAACAGCATGACATCCATCAGTAGTTGTACCATTCTTTCTTTCTGCTCTCTATCTTATAAGTTGATCCAATGAAAGCTAAAAAATGTCGACATATGTCCGTGAGATTCTTTCCTTGTTAGTGACAAAGCCAGGGCAGAGGTACATGGCCGCTAACCACCACTTTTGTCACCAGATGTAGAATAAAGTTGACTGCTGGGTTTAGAGGAAAATAGTGCAGAAATAGCTTTTACTTCCCATACTCTTATGTTTCTTGCATTTTTCCTTCTTCCTAAAGCATCAGGCTGACTGAATGATACTAACTTAGTTGGATAATTATTGTTGCAAATTTGCCTTCAGGAAACTGGAAATTCATAAATCTGTTTCTAAAACTTTGCAAGTATATTCTACATCTATACAAAATGTATTAATGTATACTTTTACTCAGTACTCTGTTGTGCTTAGAAGTAGGCTACCCTTTCTCCTAAACAGAAAAAGCTTTGCAAAGTAAGGACAATAGCATTGACACGGTTTGGATAGTCCCAGGGATTTCTATTATTTTGCTTAACAATTGCTTCCAAAAAAATCTCAGATACTAGAAGCTATTTTTAAGGAGTAAATATTGTTAAGACTGTCGCGCTTATGTCCTACTGTTGTGAAAATTGCCATGAGATTGTTACCTTTCACCCAGGTGGTCCCCACTGATGGGCAGAAATGACCTTGATTTAATGTCTCATGTGAAGGCAGGCAGCTCTAACTGTGCAATGACATCCCCCAAATGCTCTGTTGCAGCGTCAGCGTTGGATACAAGCCCATGTCTCAGTCAGAGATGTGCATCTCTGACCTTCTAACGTAGAGGCAATAGCGCTGCCAGCTGTGTTATGCTGACAGGCAAAGGACTTGTTTTTGAAACCCAAAAGTAAAGAAATTAAGCTAAACACAACACAGACTTCTACTGTTGAAAAAAATGTGCCAATAAACCCCAGACAATCTTACCTTCAGTCTCCAAATTATTCTGTTTTCCAGGTTGCTGGGAGTAATTTGCTTTGTTAATGCAGTTCTACAGCATAATCTATTTAAATTTTATCCCAGAATGAGTTCTTTTTGCTGAATAAATGCCTTTTGAAAACCCCGATTTATGTCACAGTCACAGCATTAAATAGAGCAATTCTGGTTCAGTGGCAAAGTGGTGGGGTCAAGGCCCACGGTCTGAGTTTTCTAAGTGCTGTGCATGTATTTGCAGCACACAGCTTGCATTAGCACTAACACAATTTGTACGTGTGGCCCCTGTGCAGTACTTTGGGAATGTAGCCCTCAATAGAGAAGATATTTACAGCACTGAAGCTCATGTTGGGAAATCTGAACAGCTGTGCTCCAAACAGAAAACACACGTCTGAAGAAAGACAAGCATACTGAAAATTATCTCCTGGCAGTTAACATTTTTATTTGTACACACTTCTATGTAAATCTGAAAGGAAATATTCTTTCAGGATTAATGTGTTTTGCAGAGCTGATAGGAGAAAAAAAATGTGATCAGAAAACATTTTTGCTGATTATAACTTTTTTTGCTGCAGTTCTTGTGTTGGTACAAAAGAAATATAATTAATAAGTAAAAGCTATGTCACTCTGCTAATTATGTTTTACTAGCAGCAAGATGACCTCTTTATGCTTTTGAGTAGTCAGCTGAAATCTCTTTTAAATTTTCAGTTCTAATATCTGAGCACTTGCTGTGCACAGGAAGTGAGCACCTAAGAAAGGCTTTATTCATCAATCCGTTGTAGGATCTTGCATTTATTGCATCAGACCTAGAGTGAATGGTAGCTAAATCCACATCAAGTTAAGATGGCTTTGCAAAAAAGAAATTTTAATTCATTTTAAATTTGACTGATGTGACACATGTTAGTGCCTCAGGTTTCCCGTGCTTCCCTGGAACTGATGTGCCTGTCTGTTCTCCAGTCCCTGCAGGATGACACCTGGAAGGTCGGGGGTGTAACTCCACTGATGCACAGGGAGCAAATGGGGCTCTTGCAGGATACATGATAATTCTCTAACTAAATGGACCATTTGCCTTCACACATAGTTTTAGATGAGGAAAAGTTTGAGGCAGGGAGGTTTTTTTCAATAACAGTAATATAAAAAATCTGTACAGTTCTTTTTGAGATCAAGTATCAATCCCACTTTGCTGACTGGGAAAGTGAGACCTTGAGGTTATAATTTACCTGAGACCACAAAGCAGGTCAGTAGCAGATCAGACCACAGCTCAGGCTTCCTGATTACAAGGCTACTGTTCTGACCTCTAGACTTAAGTTTTGCTCTGCCTGTGGGGCAACGGGTTTGTATGTCCAATAAAAAATTTGTAGTCCCAAAATACAGCTGGTGGGTGAAAAACACAAAAAGCAATTTAGAATTTAATAGTCGAGTTAAATACTTCTTAATTAGTCTACAGAATGAATTTTAGAATACTGTTAGACTCAAAAAGTTTTGGATGCTTCTTTAATATTGTTTTATTTCTTAGTGGTATATTTGTTGGTCAGGGGAAAATCCATTATTTGTATATTATAGAGCTGGTTGGAAAAATAACAATCATGACATTATAATTAGAAAAGAAAAATAGTGTGGCTACTGAAGCAGAGGGTAGTATTCTGTCACTGCCACTATTACTATGTTGGTTCGACTGACCAAAATCTGTATGGTGGATAGGAAGATTCTGGCCCTGCCATGGGCAACATGGACATCATTCCTGTGCTGTGGGCAGATTTCTTGTGGTTTTTGGTATGCTTGTGTACCTTTGAACCTGACATAATACTTGTAGGGTTGCAAAGTTGAGATTCAGGAGCTGGGAACTGTTGTGACCGAAATCACCTGTCCACTTCTCATTCAGACTTCTGTGAGGTATTCATGGCTGTGCATAATGCGACAATTTCAGTCTCATTCTTTTTCCACATTTTGCTATTTCCGTTTTCAGCTGGATATGTATAGAGAAGGTTTCTAGGACTGCTGCTTCATTTGCTGAAGAAATGGCAGGGTGTGAAGGAGTCGGGACATTACAGAGTGGAAGACAAGTCTGTCACGGTTAAACATAAGGGCTAGCTGCTAGAATCTATTCTTGCCTCTGTTGCAGATTCTCTGTGTGATTCCAATGTAACAAACCCATGCTTTTACTAATTGTGCATTATTTACTTTCTCAGTTCTGTGTTTGAGACCCTTGGGTCTGATGTATGAAGCACCAATCTTTCACAGAGATAGCTCAAGCCAATAAAAATTATTTGAATATACAAATTACCAAAGAATTCTAATTGCTGCGGGTTCTGTGTGTGAATGAGTGTATACTTCTTCATTTAATTTATAAATTTCACTTTGATTTCTCAGATCCCTTCTGCTGAAAAGAGCTAATACAACATTTTCCTGTCTGTCGTTAGAATGGCGTTTAAGAAGTGAAGAGCTACAATAAGTATTGTATGACAGCTCAGGCAGAAATTAATAAGTATCAGAGCAGGGTGTGAACAGTGCTCAATAAATGAGGCATGGGGACACGTTGACTAATAACAAGAAAACAAAGGCATAGAGTAGCTGCTTGTTATGTCAGTCACTGCAGGCAGGGGTCCAGTGGAAAAAATAGTATGTGGTCGGGTAATTAAAGACAGTATCGTCATGTCTGCACACAAGGTTGCCCAATTAGGGCTGCACAGCAACCTTAATTCTGACACTTCCCTAAATTTTCAATGCTTGATTTTACACATTTAATGTTCCCTAGCATATTTTTGTTGTATTTACATATATATGCTCCCCATTGCCTCCTTCACTGCCAAGCTGTTAATTAGGTAGAACTACTGAGAAATGCAGTTAGTTGAATAAATGGGGGTTTGCAATGAACCTTAGACATTATGCTACTGAGCAGGAAACTTCAGTCTGTCAGAGCTTTGAAGGATTTATATCAGCGGTGATTAATTTGTTTTCTTTGCTTAATTTTTTTTAAGAAGTTAGTTGTGTTTTCAATGCAGTCTCTTTTCTCACACACTCACTATGTGTTATTTCTAGTTCTGCTTTTACATTTATTCTTCACAGCTTATTGAAGATGGTATGGATGAAACATCTTTTTAATGAGGTTTGTGTTCCTAAGACTTTTCTCCCTCAGGTGTGAGCATTCTTTAGCTATGTCCCTCATTTTAGAACATAATTTTATTTCATCCATTTCTTCTTTTGGAAAAATATTATCTGGAGCCAGATATTTTCATTCTAAAGTGCAACTTTCTAACTGACATTAACTGCTTGTGTGATTTGGAACTTTTCAGAATATCAGTGAAGAACAGCAAACAGAAAATTGGAAAAACTGGGAGACTGGGAAAGAAGAGTGATGGACAGGACAGTAAAGGTTTATTCAGACTTCCTGTCTTGTGCATGCAAATAAATTATTTCAATGCTTCAGTGATGCTGCTCTCCTGAGCTATGTCTCTACAATTGCACTGCAAGTAGTCTACTTGAAGTAGGATGCAGTTATTCTGAAACATGCCCCCACTTGAATATCAGCATGGCCAAGGGCTGAGCAAGGGTTTTCTTCCCTGTGCTTCCTGTTTGCAATGAGATGCCTCAATGCCTAATGTGCTCTTGCCAGATGCCATGTCGCCTTTACCTACCTGTCAGAGCAAAGGGGTGAAAGGGAGGATATTGGAATATAAGGATGCCAGTTAGATCCACCTTTGCCAGCATGCATTCCTGAAGGCATCTCCTTTGCTCCAGTACATGTCCACCTCCACAGCCTGTCCATAAGAGCTTGCAGAGTTAAAGAAGTCTTGTTCCCTTGTTAAACTACGTTCTTAAATTCTTATTCATGTTAAAACTACCTTCATACCAAAGGGATAGCTGGTGGTGTTAAGTAATCTTCAGCATTAGTAATAGTATCAAAGTACAAACTTTGGTGATAGGTTCAGGACTGGAAAGCATGAAAATTCAATTTTTTTTTTTCCATCTTGTGTTCTTCATAAACTCTTAATTAAATTATTTTCCTTCCTTTGTCTACGATTTTACATGAAATAAAAAGCTGTCATCAGGGGGACAAGAAATTGTGATTGGAGGTGTCAACATTATGTGTCAAGACATAAAGACATCATCATTAAAGCATTATTTGTATTTTTTTTCTAGAAACAGTAGTTCTTGGACTTAGAGTCAAATGTACTATAATTAAACATTTATACACAGGAATGAAGGGTTTTGTGGTTTTGTTTTGTTTTGTTTGTTTTTCTCCTTCAAGGAAGTTAATTTTAATAGAGTAATGGAACAACAACAGAAGCTTAGTATAACTTTTATGTCAGAAAATAAGTTGCACGTGACCTTTTACTTGCACTTAGTGCTTAATACTTATTTTAGTTTTCCATTGGAATTGTCTTTAGTTGCATCTTTTTCTTTTGATTGTTTATCATTCAGGAAAGGTGCATCTCTAAGACTGTGAAAGCCTTTCACAAAATACTTACAATAGTAGTGAAAATAGATGGCTAACTCTGAAATTATATTGACTCTTTTACTGCAGTTTTTATATCAATTTTACCAGACTTTTACCAAGATTTCTATTCTTATAAAGCTCTCTCTTTTAGAAACTGTATGGAAATCATATGGCAATGAATTATATTTTAGTATAGCCTAAAATTATTGTTTTATCTCATAATGTGAAGTCCTTTGGAATCTTTTTTTAAGACAGAGGTTGGTACAGGCTCTGACAGTCTTAGATTATGTGTAAATTGCAAAAGCTTTTCAGGTCCTTTGTTATTTTGAGCTCCATACCTTGATTTTGTGATACATTGTTACCTTTTCTATTTAAGGATTTGTAAAGTCACGTTTTCCTGTAACACCTAGTTCACGTGAATTAAAATTAGAAAAACTGAGAACATAGATGATCAAATGATAACAGATAAGGATGCCAAAAGACATGTGAAGCTCAGTATTTACCCTCACAACTTACAATATCTTTTTCTGCTACATTTAGTCACCTTCAAGAAGCTGTTTTTGAGGTGTTCTTTCACCTCACATTCTTTAACACTCGGTATCTCAGTTAGACTAGTGGCGCCTCAGTGTTTGTATATGGACAGAAATGACCTCTCTGAGATCTTCGATACTGGCTTAGCAAAGCACTTTGGCTCATGCTTAGCACCAGATATATTTAACAGGGGCCTCATCCAAAATCAGATAAAGACATTGATTTTTCATGCATTCTGGAATGGACCTCAAAGCATTTAAGTACATGCTAAATTCTGTATTGGCTGAATTACCTGCAAGTTATATTAGATAAAATTTTAAAGGGAGATAATCAATGGATGTATGGTGAAGGTTGTGATGAATAGACATTCATACAACATGAAGATATTTCTTCAGTTCTTTTTATTTTCCTTTTTTTGAAGTTTGGTTCTACCACAGAAACCGACGATTTTAGTTGATTTCCTGCCATATTTTTCATCCACAGTAAACTTCCTGCTTGCAAATAACAGAGCTCAGGCTGCTTAAAGTATTTCTAACATGGTCCTACTCTCTGATGGCTTCAGAAAGCGACATCAATTGAGAATATACTGCACAGGTGGTTTAGTATAGAGTTTATCATCACCTCCAAGTGCTTTCATTATTCTGGGTGTTGTCCTGCTCATTACTTCCTTTTAAAATTTAGTCTATATGATTTTTACTGCCATTACATCTCAGGAGCTCACAGTTCATCATACCATTCCTTCTGAACCCCTTTGTAAAACATGGGGTTAATCTGTCAAAGCAAACCTGGATATATGTGGTCTTTACATATTTTGATTCCTGGGTTAGTTGCCCAGAAAGTGGGCTGATACCAATACATAATTGTAAATTAAACAACAGCAACAACCCCATAAAAAAAAAACAAAAAACCACCAACACTACCACCAACAAAAAAACAACCAACAACAACAAAAAAAACCAAACCACAACCAAACAAGTAAACAACCAAAAGAACAAAACCAACCAAAAACAATGAAACAAAATAATAGGTGGAAATCTGTATAAACTATTACTCCTCATTCTTCATTGTTTTGGTGTAATTGTCTATACTGTGGACACAGGGAAGACAATACTGTTTGGGTTCTGGCACTATTATGCTTTGCTAGTGTTGCCTAGAGATTGCATAAAGCTTACTAATATTTTTTTCCCAAAACTATGATTTCAACTCTCTCTTCCCCCACCCCTTGCATTTAAAAGCAGCCAACTCAGATCAGCTCTTGTGGATCTGAATCTTCCTCTTCAATTTTCTGTACTGACACAGCTTATTGCTAGTTCTAGGCAAATAATAAAAAGCAATAAAATACATTTATCAGAAACTGTGCTACCCAGTGAAATTATTTTTTTAAAAAAATCTGTGTGCTTTTTACATATCTAAGATAGATATATTGCTGATCCCTGACAGAAACTAGGTGTTAGCCTGGAAATTACTCCACTGTGTCTAAGAAAGGCCCACTGGCTAGCATAGAAAGTTGCAGTTAATTTCTTTCCCCATAGCAAAAAATTTTTACTATCCTTTTCTATTTTTATATTTAACTTCTATTAAATGGCCTGATTAATTTTCTTTGTAATGGTGACAAATGGTATAAAAGAAGTTTAAGTAGTTCTAGGTACTTGTCTGGCACTACACATTCTCTACACCTTGAAATGTTCCTTTTATAGACATCCTTGTTTTCTTCTCTATAGAAAGATTTATAACCTGCTCTGTTTTCTGTCTTTCTCAATGCTATGTTTTCCCACTTTAGACATCATTCTGTTGGATGAAGCAGTATCAAAACATTATTTTGAGATACAGACAAAATAAGTCCAGCCTTACACTGTTTTCTTTGTTGAACGGGTGGATTTCAAGCAAATTTCAAGGCACACAGCCTTCTTTTTTTTTTTTTTTTTTTTTTGTGACTAATCTTTCCTGTAAACATAGCTCAGGTGGGGTTGATCAAGATATTTGCCTCTGGGTTTGGAAACTCTGGAGGTCATCTAGTTCAACTTTCCTCCTCAAAGCAGTGTCAGCTAGAGCAAGATGCTCAAGGCTTTGTCCATTTGCATTTGAGTATCTCCATGGATGATGACCATACAGCATCCTGTTCCAGTGTTCAACCACCATCACAATATAAAAGCTTTTTTATATGTTTGAACAGAATTTCCTGTATTTCTGTTCATGCCCATCATGCCTTGTCCTGTTACTGTGCACCACTGAGAAGACTCTGGTTCCACCTTCTTAACTCTCACATGCCTCAGTTGGGTCTTTATACCATATTCCTAAACAGGACAAGGTCTTAGTCTTGCTATGAAAAGTTGTCAGTTCAGATTTACTCCCTTGGGCCAGTATCCACAAGGTATATATTGTTAATTGTCTTTTAGAGTTTGGCTCCGTATGGGCTCAGCTGTCCCTGCCTACCTTGTGCCTTTTTAAACGTGTTTCTGTTTCTTCCTGCCTACATTGATCTGTGGACTCTCCCTATAGGAGGAAGCAAATGTGACACAGCACAAACGAAACTGCCTAAATATGAATGTTGCGTCAAAATGTAATATTCTGGCACCTGGTGAACATAAGAATGTCTCACTCCAGGAATAATGCTGTTGATGGTACAAGGCCTATTCAGAAGAAAATGCTACTTAAGGTGACACTATCAGGCTTAGAGTCCAAAGGGCTCTCAAGAGGTATTTGCCATTTGTTACGCATTTGTTCCAAGGCTAGAATAAAATTTTTTTTCTTTGAGAAATAACTTGTTATTAGAAGTAGCCCTGATGGCCATTCTGCCAGTTTGTCCACTTTGCCAATCTGCTCAAGCTCTGGAACTGGCTGCCCTTTGGAAGTGATTGAATCACCATCCCTGGATTTGTTTAAAAGTTGTGTACATATAGTCCTTAGGAACATGGTTTAACAGCTGACTTTCTAGAGTTAGGTTGATGCTTGGACCTGACGATCTTAAAGGTCTTTTCCAACCTGAATGATTCTATGATTTTATTCTATGATAATTTAGAAATTCAGAAATGGATATCGCTGCCAAAGTTCAGTCTTCTAAATTTCAAAATGCACACACAGATGGACTCAGCCTTTTCTACTATGTGCTTTATTGCCTATTCACAGGGGTTGTTTCATTACCCTCATAATTACTCTTCGTCGGTACTCTTACAAACCACTTCAACAATAGCGCCTATTTATAACAAAGGCCTTTTAAACAAGTTGATCTTGGTTCAAAGGATATCTATATTCATTATATTTCTCATGTATCATGCTTTTGGGGAATAGAATTGGTATTTTTTTGCTCAGCAACAAGGCCAAAAGTAAGAAGTACAGTTATAAACCAGAAGCATTATCTTCCCTCAGCACAGCAGTTTTATGTCAGTGTGAAAGGAGATGAGGTCCTCCATTCCTTTCCCTGAAATGAAATTGTGTGCATTAGCAAACTTGTAGAAAATCAGGATTGTTGTTGTTTTTGATTACCAGTGGTAAATATCTAGCTCTTTCTGGCCATATGGGTAGACCTGCTGAAGCAGTAAGTAAATAAATAGAATAGTGGTCCAAAGGTAGCATCTTAGAGAAAATCTCAGCATCACTGTGCTGAATAGCATGACCTTGTTGTGCTATTACATTTAATATTTATAAGGGTAAAGTCAAAGACAGCGCCCCGCCAAATCTTATGAATGTGGCTTCCACAATGCAGTGACAATAATTAAAGCATATGAGCTTTTAGTTTGCCTTTCCTAAGCTCACAGCCTGTATTTTGCCTTATAACCTTTTCTGCCTGTTGTAGCAGAGCCCCTCTGCTGTGCAACCATGTGCAAGTGGTTCTGTTCCCAGTGAGCTCTGTGTGACTGCAGTATTTGCCTTCTGTATGGGAAATGGAGTAGACAGCCTCAGCCCTGTCAGAGAGGGTTGTTCAGTTCTTAAACTGATTTGCATATATTGAGGCCAGGTGGTGCCTCACTGGACAGGTTCAGCTGTAGTGATGGATGTGGAAATCTACTGTAGCAGTATCTCTACACACGCATTTTTGCAAGTGATTTTTTTTTTTTTTAATGGTAAACTGAATGTCACTGATTCACGACACCTCTCTGATCCAGAGGGCATCAGAGATTACACAAAATACACTCAGGTTTTATCAAGGGTTATTGCCACCGGAACCCCATTATCTGTTTTTTCAAGTGAAACAGTTGCTTGCTAGCATGTAAACTTGCAAGAGTTTGGAACCTAGCAAAATATGAAGTGCAGATTTAATCTGTTTTGTAGGTCAGTAGGCTCAGTCACTTAGCAATGCTTTTAAAGCATTCCTAACTATATTTTTCTTGAGTAACTTATTGAATGTAGGAGCCACAAACTAATATTTCTTTACCATAGGACACATATGTTGCCTCTGCAGTAAACAAACATATGTTTTCCTTCATGGGAGAATCCCACCAAGGAGATTTAGAACACAGCAAGCTTAGGCTCTGTGTTCAGAAACTTTCTGCAAAAGGTTCCTTCAAGGCTTTATTGCCCTTGAGCAATTTGTAGTGTCTGATTCATTTTCTGCTGGCAGCTATATGTGAAGATGATGCTGACAATATGGCAAAGATTTTGATTTTGGAACAGCAACAGTGAAGAGCTGATCAGAAGCATGTGAAAATGCACACCCTCAGACTGACTTTAAAAACTTTTTTTTTTTTTTTTCACAGATAGAAATTCTCATACTTGAAATATGTATTTAATGCCACAGTCAGTGTAGACATATCACTATGCCAGTCTGTGGGATGTACATTAGGCAGTTTTTTTAAAAGTAACTCATAAAAAAATATTATTTAAGCGACCTTGAAAGCAGGACCTAATTGCTTATCATTTGGCAGAGCTTACAATAGAACAGAATTTGACATCCTTACTCATGATGAGTGGTACTTTATTCCACAATTACTCCTATTCTCTGTTCTGAAAGGAAAAAAAAAAAAAAAAGGAAGTTTAAATCTATAATAAACTGAGAAGAAATACAGCTTTTACTCAAAGACAGCTTTCTATTTACTATTGTCAAGAAGCAAGGCTTTGCTGGCAGTACTTCAGGTAATGTTTGAATAGATTTAGAGGAAAGAAAGGTTGACTGCAACACTTCCATTGCGTTTAAACAGGACTTCACCTGAGATCTTAAAAGGTGATGGGCTAGTGACTACCTCCATTTAATTTGCATTTTTCTATATATAATATAACTTGTAAGTTAGAAGCACATGAAAATATTTTAAAACATCACTCATTATTTAGCAAATTATTCTTGACTTTTTACAAAATTGGGAGCTGTTATTATTGCTACTACTACATTACGGAGATTACTACATTACTAGATTTGTTCTAACTTTACTGATTTCTCTATCTAGGTATTAGGAGTTGTCAAATTGCAGGTTGCTTTACTAGTACATGGGTTACACTCATGCATGCATACATATATCTACCCCACTAGCTTTTTGCTAAAGGATACCTGGACAACTACTTTTCCATGTAGTGCTGAGCTAGAAACTGTTATTGTACAGCACAGAGTATCACTTCCTTTCTTTTGTGTCACCCAAGAAGACTAAGTTGTAAAGTGCTGTGTGTAGATCAGCCTACTAAAACTCACTGACTCACACAAAATGAGATAAGAAAGGACCTCAGGAGTTGGCTAGTTTGTAATTGTGCACCTGGCAAGATTGTTTATAATGTTTTAGTGTATTACTTGCTAGAAAGCTGCTTAACCCAAATCTCTCTTGCCACCACCCTGCTTGTAGAACAGATGTGGAGAATCCTTTGCAGCGTGTTTTACATATTTGGAAACAGTTATCACATCTCCTCCATTTTCTCTTCTCTGCAGTAACCCAGTTCTTCCATTACTGGTTAAGTTTTCTAGGGCATGGATTATTCTTTCTGCTTTTTCTGGCCTTTCAGCAGCTGATCCAAATCTGTGCTGAAGTCAAATGCCCAGACTGAATTTACTATTGTTGCTGCTGAATAGAATGAGAAGATAATTTCAAAACCCTTTATGTATGTCTCAGGATTATGTTTGCTTTTTTAGTTATTAAAAACTGTATTGATGATTTTGCTGCCACTGAGCACACATTCGTGACTTGTAGCTCAGGAAATGACTGCCATTGTCAGTGAAGGTTACCCCGCTTTAGAAACACATCAGTTAAATTATCTAAATGTTTATATTGCTGTCATCAGGCCAGCAGAATAGACATAGCTCTTTTGGAACAGAAATCCTTAGAAGTGAAAGGTCATGCTCAGAATAAGAATATAGTATCATAATCTCATTACTTGAATTGGGAGTGGGATGTTGAGATTAAAAAGAGAGAGAAATGGAATGAACTATACACCAAAACTGTTATTTGTTACAGAGAAAATGCAAAAGGAAGAAATTAGAGGAGACACGGTTGATTTGAACATCAAAACAGTGAAAATAGCATTTCATTTCTATTTTTATTTCAAAACACATCTGAGAAAAGAAATAATGTAGATGGAGACAAAAAGAGACTTCTAAGTGCTTTTCTTTTCAAAATTTGTCGTAGTGAGAGATGGATGGCAGGGGATTTTATGCCCCAAACCGCACTTGTAAGTGCTTTTGCTTTTTCAATACAATCCTTAGACTGAGAAAGGGAGAGGAAGAAACAGACAAGGTGCCCTGACACATCACTTCTAAGTGATTTCTGTCCCAGAAGTATTCAAAAGACTGATAGAAGACTTTTTTTGTTGTTGTTGGATATTTATTTTGTTCTGTGACTTGGCAGAAATAAAGCGGGAAGATGAAGGGAAGCGCTTGTGTATTTTTATTTCCCAAGGTCAGGGGAACAAAAGTCAGTTTCTCCACTTTTCTTTTTTTTAATTTTGTTGTTTTCCTTCTGATTTGATAGAGATGCAGTAAGGTTTCTTTTGAGGAACTAAGGTAAAAGCAAAATGGAGTTGTATTTTGTAACAGTAGTGGAAGTGAAAAAGATGTGAGGGTGGACTCTTATTTTCTGCATGGGAGAAAACTCTGAGCTTGTGACTAAAGCAAAAGTAATCCAATAGTATAAGAAAAAGAACAGCTGACCTGAAGTATTTTGCAGCATCAGAACCTTAAACTGACATGACTTGCTGTGGGATCACCCAAAAGTATTGTGCAGAGACAGAGTATCCTAATAGCTGAACTCAAACCTGAATGTAACTGCATACAGAAAACTTCCCCAACTTCATCTGCTTCTTTAAAAAGTGTTGTTTGTACTGTTCTAGAAGATGACCTAACCTACCTTCTCCAAAAGGCAGGGACTGTCATTGTACAATGCAATTACACTGGAGCTGTGCCTTTTCAAAACCACATATAATTCCTTCATAAATCTGGAAAAAAAATACTATTACCAGCCTTAAAACATCAAGCAATAAATTCTTTGCACTCCTATGGAATAAATCCATTGCACGTACATTCCTAGGCCAAGCACACAGGTGAAGCTGGACTTTTCCTTAGCTGCAGCCAGGATTAGGAGGAGTTGGTTTCCCCTTTTTGCTTCTTCCTTTAAGTGAGTTGAAGATTTAACTTTATGTTTCTGACTACTCTGTAAGAAAAGGAAGTGCCAATGTTTGGGGTCTGAAGTCTTCAGTGTCATAGGCAATGAGCTGTCACTGAAGAAACTACAGGATACTTCCTGGTAAGAAAAACACACAATCTTTTACAAGATGGTAATAGCAAAAATAGTGAAATAAAAAGCGTGTCCTAAGAGTGCAAGTGTACATAAGCTTCTGTGTTGAGCAGTGAAGTGCTGCTGTCCACATTAAAAATGCAACAAGACTGAAATTCAGGTTGACATATTTACAGATATAAACATGCTTTCCCTTGACACCGAGGTCAAACTAGAAGTCTCATTTATCACGTGATGTGGCAAGGAATCCACTTTACACCTTGAATGCTTCTGTAAGGCTTGGTTCGGGTATGTCAGCTGTTACTCTTTGGACAGTGCTTTAAGTACAAATCAGTATCTACATTAGAGGCTCAGAACAGTCATAATCTGTTCTACCAAAACACAAGCAAACAAAACCCTCAGCCCTCTAAAGAAAGCAATATCAGAAGGCATTTAAAACAAATTGATTAATTAAATATTCACCATATTCAGAAGATTTTTCATTTAAGAATTCTAAAGATTTGGAGCAAATGAAATGTCTCAGCATCACAGGGAAGCTTATCTTGCAAGTTAGCTAGTAATATGCTAGGAAATAAAGTCAAGACAAGTGGTCAATTTTTACTTGGTGGCAGGAAGACTCTGCTCTGGTGAGACCCCACCTGCAGTATTGCATCCAGTTCTGGAGCCCCCATTACAAGAGGGATGTGGACCTGATGGAGTGTGTCCAGAGAAGGGCCACCAGAATAATCCGAGGGCTGGAGCAGCTCTCCTACGAGGACAGACTGAAAGAGTTGGGGCTGTTCAGTCTGGAGAAGAGAAGGCTCCGAGGTGACCTTATTGTGGCCTTCCAGTATCTTAGGGGGGCCTACAAGAAAGCTGGGGAGGGACTTTTTAGGATATCGAGTAACAACAGAACTAGAGGGAATGGGGCAAAGCTGGAAGTGGGCAGATTCAGGCTGGATGTGAGGAAGAAGTTCTTTACCATGAGAGTGGTGAGACCCTGGAATGGGTTGCCCAGGGAGGTGGTTGAGGCCCCATCCCTGGGGGTCTTTAAGGCCAGGCTGGACGAGGCCCTGGGGAGCCTGATCTAGTGGGAGGTGTCCCTGCTCATGGCAGAGGGGTTGGAACTGGGTGATCCTTGTGGTCCCTTCCAACCATGACAGATTCTGATCTGTTTTAGAAGAGGACTTTAAAGCCCTATTGGCTCAATGGTTGGACCTGATGATCTTAAAGGTCTCTTCCAGCCTAAAGGATTCTATGATTCTATAAATAAGATTCAAAAGGATCTCTAACACCCCTTCTCAAATCTCATCTGCTGGATTGATTTTTTACAACATAATCTCATTCCTGGATGTCAGTAGGAGGGAGGCTACAGATTGGTGCCACGGGAAGATCCTAGTTTGGGTGTTATGTGGAACATCGGCTACTGAAGACATTTCTGTTCAAAAAGGAAGATACCTGTACCTTGCAAGTCTAAAGCTGAATCTGTGCTAAGCAGGGAAGGTTGTAATGCATTTTGCATTTTTTGATTTGTCACCTAAATCACCTAAATTTCTTTTCATATTTGGCCTTAGATATATCAACATTTATGAGGTGATGAGGCAATGCTCATAAAATCATGGAGGCATCTACAAATCTCATCTTGGCACTCAAGTGCAAACCAGCTCTTGCCTGGGATGTGCTATTCCCCATGGTTGGGGGTGGGGGGAAGAAATTGGGTGCTGACAAAGACACTGAAGTATTTAGCTAGTGTTCTCAGGTTTGAGTGCTGAATACAAACCAAAGAGCCCTTGTTTGTGGAACAGTATTAAATTCTGGACCGTAGCTTTAGTTGTGAGTGTGATAGGGAGGATAACTGTCTGTATTTCAAATGGTATGCTGCAGAAAAATATTGCTATATTTTATCGGCTTCTTATTGTAGGGCTTCTGTTCCAAATTATGCAGCTAAACCTAGTCAGGTAGCAAATCTCAAGTCAAATTGTCTCATGCATAAAGAAAGACAGTTTAGAAGGTTGGAGTCATTGAAGGCAAAGGATTTTTTATTTCAGTTATGAACCTTAATTTCATTACTTTCCATCCATTGCCTCTGTAAAATATTGATATAGATTATAATTTCTCATGTTGATTGTAGTGATGTTGATTGTAGTGATTGTGGTGATGTTGATTGTAGCATGTAAGTAGTATCCAACAGATGAAACAGATGGTGTAATATTATGATGGGGCCTATCATATAGTGACAAGATTAAAATTGTGTAATTTGGTATAAATGAGAATCCTGAGTTTGAATTAGAAATTAGAAGAGGTTCAGAGCTGAATACAAACTTCACAGCGTCGTCCTAGCTCTGAATTTTGGCAGTGATTGTTCAGGTGGGGGAGACTGAGCAGCAGTGTGTGATCGTAGAGATATGGATGAGAAGGAAACCCTTTCCCTGCAGTATGGCAGAGTACGAAGGAAGCACGTGGATTTTAATCCTGCCAGAAGATTATTTTTGTCTCGTGTTGTTTCACGGCAGATCCTGTCTGTCCTATTTTTGAGTTCTTTCCATCTCTGTGATGACTACTTGTGGTCTCATTGTGATGGCTGATTGATCATACATGCAAGAAGAGAAACAGACTTGCTAACCTTTGATCATTGTCCTTAAGTAGAGTACGTTTTAGACTCTAAGTTTTTAGAATTATGGACTGGTGGTTGCTTTCTCTTTAACAAAAGTTTCAGAATATTTGAAGGCTGGTGAAACTTTTTGTGCATGTCTATGCTTTGTTAGTTTGGGGTTTTATCGCAAAACTTTTTTCCAAAATAGTTGTGTTGGGTTTTTTTTCTTAACTTTTTTTCCAGCTGCTGATAGTGTTCAAAATTGGTCTATGCTACTTAGAATCAAAACATTTTTGGCAGCAAAATAAAGCACAACATTAACTGTTTTGTTTCAACAATAAAATGAGAACTGAATGAATAATTCTGGAAAATAATTAGGATAGGCAGGAGTCTGGAATTAATTCATGAGGTGTATTGGTTACCTCCACAATTAATTACATTTTGACTTGAAATGCATGTACGTGGAAGTAAACAACATGTTTAATAGTTACTGCATCTGGGTCACTCAAATAGCGTAAACCATGTCAAGTGGTTTGTGGGCAAAAGGATATCCTGGGAATATCAAGGCCCAGCAAGATAACAGCCATGCTTTTTACACTTAACTTATTAATCAACAAGTAAGAAGTAGAAATTGTTTGTGTCTGGTCAGCTCTCCATGAGCAGCAGCCAGATTCTTTGCCCTTTCCAGATGTACTCTGAATAAGAATGAAACCATGCTACTTGTTTTGCCCATTAGATAGCATTATCTCTGTGGAATGCCAATTCATATCTCCTTGTGCTGTGTGTGGTTCTCACATATGGGATTTTAATAACCTTCATGCTGTGCTATGAATTCATAAACAGGGCTGATAGAGGGAAAGCACCACAGGACTTTATTTTTTCATTATTGCTCTTTTGAAAAACAGGGTTTGCAGGATTTCGGCAAGGATCTTATGACAGAACTTAGCAATGGTTTTGCTACTACAGTGGGGTTATTCCAAGGGGAGAGGATAAGTACAGTATTCACTTGTGATATATTTTTTCAGAATTGATTTTCATCATCCTACATTTGGGAGACACTATAATTCTGCTGCATTATGGTTGGAGCTTTGCAGGTCTGATTGTATGGGAGTTTTTCCCATTTTTCTAGAATGCAATGTGCATTTGATTTCTGGCAATGTACCTCTTCCTCCCCTCTGTCCCAGCTTGTGAAGCTGCAGCCTGCTACTCAGTGGTCACTAGCAGTCTTGCCTCCTGTTTTAGAAAATACTTATTCATTCTGAATCAGTGTCTTTTTTCTTTCTTTTTACTCCCTTCCTGACCCCAGAGTCCATTAGAGCTACCAATTCTGTGTCTTGGCCATGTTCCAGCACTAGTGGAGGCACCACTGTTAGTAAAGACACAAGTAGTAACAAGAGCTCAGTCTCCAGGCATGATGTGATATATAGCACCTTGTATTCACTGCTAACAGGACTTAGAATGAAGATCTATGAGGAGGACTCAGCTAAAATTTTCAGTCTCTAGACATATCCCATGAACTAATGAACTGTTTGAAACAGACAATTTAGGAGTCCTGGGGCTAGTTCCCATATGCCAGGAAGGAAATTGCCCTGTGTTGCCTCCCCATACCCTGTGCAACGCTGGCTGGAGTGCAGTTGTGGTTATGATCTTAGGTCATCTGGATTCCAGACTTGTAACTGTGCATAATAATGCTTTATTTGGAATAAGATTTATTAGTTGTAGGATTGTGATGTGACATGCAGATCAAATCTTATCATCCCATTTTCATTTTAGGAATGTTTTTTTCTCCTGCTGTGCGTTATATGTAATCTTGTGGGTGAGAGGCAGTAGAAAGAACCAAGAACAGACAAGAAGAAAGAGAACAATTTTTCATTAATTATTCCACTTTCAATATTTTGGTGTGTTTGGGGAGGCTATTTGTTGGTTGTCAGTTATGATTTATTTTTTTTTTCCCTCAGAGATGAACAATACTCACTATAAAAAGTCTATGTTGTCATTTTCATTAAAATTCATCCAACTTCCACTTGGCTCTTGAAGTGGTAGAATTACAGGATTATTAAAAAAAAAAAAAAATTGGAAAGAATCTCTAGAGTCCACTGTGTCCAATGTCATGTCTAAATAGTACTAACATCAAGGTTAAGCCAGGTCTGTGCCCCATGAAGCTTTGGAAATCTTTAGGGATGGACACTGCAACATCTTCTGGGCACCTGTTCCAAAGCTTAGTTGCCATTTCTTAAAAAGGTTCATAGCCTGAAAGAAGTGATCTAAGTGATCTTTTTTATGGGATGTATGTAGCCCAACAGTATTCCTTCCTCAGCTCATCTTCCTTCATCCTTTTTAGTCATCAAGGAACACTGTGCATGTCTGAGACCATGTTTGATGGGGTAGCTGAATACACCACACACATGTACATGTTTTTCTTCATACTGCATCTATAATTCCACCGTAGTATGACTCAGAGAGAGGAGATGCCAAAGCTTTCACATTTGCTTTGTAAATATTTTCTTATAATGAAATTAATATATGATCTGAATTCTCCATGTATATATCTCTTGCTGCTTTTAATTTTGTTGGTGTATATATATATATGCTAACATGACTACAGAAAAGTTTTCTAATATATATTGTTCATGGAAATGAAGAAATGCTGTTTCGGTGCAAGCTAAGGTTCATTGTTGTCCTCTGGGCTTTTCCCTCAGCAACAGCTGTAACCTGGGTGGGCATTTCTTTTGGATGATTATTTTACAGTTAATTGATGACTTCAGTGGAATATTCTTTTTCTTTTTTTTTTTTTTTTTTAAACTTAGCTGCATACTAGACTCACTCAGAACTTCTTTATGACAGTGAGATGGAACTTAGCCTGTCTAGTTCCCAATGTGTGGTTGTGAGCTGTTGATATCTAGAGGTGCAACACAGCCTGTAACATGGAGCAGCATTGTTCTGGAAGGAAGAGGAAAAGACAGGAACAAGCTGCTGTAGAAGGCAGTTGTCAGTCTTCCATTATCTCTTCCCTTACTAGGACATCAGTTCATGATGTATTTTAAAATATTCATAGTGCCAGTAAACCAAAGTGGTCAGTAGATGGATGCTATCAGAGGGCACCAGGTTTCCCTCCTTATTACTGTCCCCAAGAACCTGTTTTGTCAGAACCACAGTAGTTATTGTTGTATCAGTTAAAGTTACAGAGCGGCTGGTGAGCTTTGCTGTTGACCTTTAAGATTGCTTTTCAAGTTCTCAGACAATAAAGATCCTGTTGTCATTACAGTCCTTGAAGACATAAGGAATCACAAGCTTCATTACAGTCAACAGGTTTAAAACAAACAAACAAAAAAAAGCTCTACACAAAGCCTGTGCACTCACAAGAGCAGGATTGAAACATAGAACCTAATGCCAACAAGAGCAGGGAGCTAACATGGCCTGCTGACTTTCCATCCAAGAAACAGACTGGCGGGGAGATGGTTTCAATAGTCACTACATAACTCCATACAGCACAGAACATCAGTATGCATGTTCATATATAAAGAAGGAAGACTGTAATCTGGCTGTATGAGTGGATAGCTTACATCAAGAAAATACCCTGCATCCTTGTAGAATCATAGCTGAGAGGCCTCTGCTGCCATCCAGGCGAAGGAGCAGCACCATGCTCTTGTAGTCACACAGAACATTTTTTTCTGAGTTATTTCGTTCTGGGGCCAATCTCTTTTCAGTGGAGCCCAATTTAAATTTCTATCCTAGTGCCTGGTGACAAATTCAGACATGTGAAACATGGTGATTTAGTCTTGTGTCTTTCTGCAGCTGAAATGATAAAAAATCTTAAAATATGAGATAAAAGAAATTAATTTTTGGACTAAGACATTGTAAACAAAGTTTTAACCTGACCTGTCATTTTTAGAGAAGTTTCTAAACATCTGTAAAGCTGACAATCATAATGTGGCATAGAAATATTATCAATATAGCAATGAGGGGAAAAGAAATTAATGTGACAAGAAGCAAGACTGTATTCTCTTTCAGATAAGGCATTCTGCAATTAAAAACACCGGACTCTGAAAGCTTCTTAAGGCTTATTTTGTCAAATGAAAAATGCTACTGCTTTTAATGCTATTGTAATAAACCTTATTGTTATTCCTGGCATGGATGTTATTTTTTTTTAAATTTCAGAAAAATGGATAATTAGCATTTTAGCTTATCACTTTCCTTCCATGCATACAAATAATTTCACAGATAGACCACCAAGAGAGACAAAATTAAATAATAGGTCTAGGCAGCATGGAAGTGAAATAAATTAGAGGTTAGGCTTCTAGCCTGTTAGGTGGGTTTTCATGCATAGGAAAAAAAAGGAATACGAGGTAGTTTTTCTGACACATTTTACTGCTTACCTTAACATCATATCTCTGTATCAGATTCCAAATAAATTTACCTGAAATAAGATGTGAACTTCATATTAGGAGTCCCAGCATTTATTTGTGACTGTAATTTTGTCAAATGTATCCAGATTAGAGGCCTAATGCATTCCTGTATCTGAAATTCAGCCAAATAAGTTCCTAGATAATGGCCCATGATTAATGGTAAGTGCTGATAATAAGAGGTTATTAGAGAAAGCAAACTTGGAACAAATCTGCTGTATACATTATATACTTTACCGCCATCTGTGGGTATTTATAATAAACACAAATTAAAGTCACTGGCTACAGAGTAACCAGTTTTGTGTATGTGACAAAGGATTCCTTAGATGTAGTCTTATAGTAGTCAACTTCATAGTAACGAATTCCCATTAATTTTTCTTTTTTTTTGCATAGATACTTACTATTATTTGCGAAGAACAACTAGCTTTTGTGGAGAGAGTCCTTTTGGCCTTGGTTTCTTTCAAGGATGTCATTCTAAAGTCCACTTTCCAAGGAAGGTTTATGTGTTACACTTTATCTGTGCTCTACTGCCCATACACGATATTGAATGTGAGAAATTGTTTTTTGTCCTTTTGTACTGTGATTCATTCGCTATTCAGCCCATGTGCTAACAGTACATTCCCCCCTTTAATGTCTCCTTGAGTTATGACATTTTACCTTCTTGTGTTTTGTATTGTTTGCTGAACAAATATGCCTGTATAGAGAAGAAAAATTTTGTCTTCCTTATTGCTACATAAAAAAACAAACAAACAAACAAAAAAAACAAAACAGAAGAGAAATGCAATATACACAGAGAATTGCAGAAGTTAAAGTAAACCTAAATATTATAATACCAATAACTTGCTGGATCAAGTGATGATGGTTTATTTTGCTGGTAGCAAATACACAGTTGCAAACACAGTTTTGCAGTAGAGTGACAAAAAGGGTGCCATAGTTAAGATCAGCTGATTGTGCTGTGTTTGGAGTTGTTTATAAAGTTTGATGGACCATATCTGGTTTAAATTGTATTTGTCTAGTAACTTCAGGGTACAAAATTATGGAGTCTTCATGTGCTAATGAGAGTAAGTGAGCAATGTGGTGGATGTTAAGATAAATTACTTACTGGATTCAGCATTCAGCAAGCAGCATTTGGTTGGAAGAATTCCCAGGTTTTGAACTATTACAAAGCCCTGATATTTCAAAGGCTGTATATTTGCAAATGAGTGATAGATTGAGTGTCACAAACATTCCGGGTATTTATGGTCATCAACTATACCACTGGGATGAAGGCAGAGGTCCTCTATAATTAATGTAATATGTTTGATTTTCCTTTTTGAGCAACAGAAAAATTAATTCTTTCACAGGCTGTTTTTCACAGCGAATAGCAATTTCGTGTATGCCTTGTGAACTTGTTGTATAGGGTGTGCATGGTGGAATTTGCCTCCCTCCCATAACAATTAAGCAGTAAATCCTCAGCTGTGTTTGACACGAAGATTTCTACATATTTTCTTGGGCATATTTATATTTTTATCCTGACATTTTATATGGCAAAGAACTTTCTTCTTTTATTCCCTCCCTTCCCACTTCAGAGGTGTTAATTATGTGGATCTGGGACTGTAGACATCTATAATGTCTACAGATGTCAGGGTTTCTTGTTACCTACAAGCTGTAGTCCTGTGTGTTGGAGTGAATGTATCTGTTTTCATACGTTTTCTGCTTGGGCAGTTGCAGTTTAAAAGAAAAAAGCTATTTTCTCTGTCTAATGCAGAGCTATTTGATTGACAGATCTGATAAAGCTTTCTTTGCAACCATTAGTTTATACCTTAACAAATATCTTTTGGTGTTTTGATTCTTCTCTTTTGCTAGATTTTATTCCCAAACATCATGGTTTATCTTACTGGCTATATAATATCAGTATTTTACTTTTTCTTAAATTCTCTTTCCCCTTACATGTTTCTCTTTTAAACAATAAACTATATTTTACCTTTTAATAGCCTGTTTCAGTTGTTCTCTGATTTTTTTTTTTCTGTGCTCTTTTTTCTTTTTGTATCCTGCTTCCTTTTATTTCCTTCCCCTTTTGCAACATATTCATTCATGCACATGCCTTCTACCATCCTACCTTTGGAAAGGAGAATTTATCAACCATCTGAGATCCAAATGAAAATGTGAAGAGTGCATGTGCAGGACAGGTTCTCACACATCCTTCAGGCAATAGCTTAAGGCAAAACTTTTTTCATCTGCCACTCTCTCAGTGCTCAAAGTCCCACAGGGCTGTTGACCATCAGTCCTCCAGTGCTCTGCCTCTGCTGGGTCTATCTGTACTTGAAACACAGAATCTGGCAGCTTCCTTCCTTCATTAACCCTCCATGTAGAGACTGAACAATTTATCTTCTTCATTTGCTCTCTGCCACATTTCTATTTTTGAGTGTTTTTTACCAATAGAGCTGTCAAGAATCTTTCAATAGTTTATTATCCTAGAGAAAAATGGTAGTGCAGGATTATTTAAATGGCATCAGTTTCAATGAAATTTCAGCTGGAAATCAGGAAAAAATGAAAGAGACTATTCTGTTAATGTGAACTGCCATGTTTTAACCTTTTCATAATACAGAAAAATGTTCAGTTGCAGGAGCATTTTAATTCAATTTTAGAAAACTATATAAATATTATTTTTAAAAAATAGAATGTTAAAATATTTTGATCAAGCTAGACCTGATTTTATTCAAAGTTTATGGAATGAGCAAAAGAGGTATTATCTTTGACTTCAATTATTGCTTTATATTAGAATAGAAGAAAGTACATAAAAAGATATGGTTTTCTTCTTTAGAGGTCATATACTTGACTTTGTTGCTACTCTGAGTTTTCTCACATATATTTGAGGTGTTTACTTTTCAGCTCGCAGTGTCATGAGATGTATTTGATTCTCCCCCTGTTTCAAAGCTGCCTATATTGTTCCTAATAGCGGCAACAAAATCAACAACATTCTGGTGAGCATTTGCTCTGCTATAACTTGAAAGAGGTACAAGCTGACATGGAATAACTGCAGCTCTCTTGAAAGTGAGAAAGAAGATACTACATCACTTGGCACTGTGGGTCATGCTTGGAGGGTTTGGGTTTGTGTGGGTTTGTTTTTCTTTTCCCCCATGATAAAGAAAGCTAGAATATTTCAAAAATATACTTGCCGAATGGAAGTTTAGATGGTGCTAAAAGCCTCTGGCATGCAAGTTTCAACCTCTGCCCAAAGTCCAGGCTTCCTTCCCATTTCTGTCTCTTTACCACTGACATCAGGAATCCACAAGATACTTGTAAAGGGCTGATACAGTGCTTTTAAGGAGCTGTAACACAAGCTGCAAATCAAAGAATAAAAGTTCTGTAACAACTGGGTCAGTGTACATAGAAAGCATTTCAGCAATGGTTATTTATTCAGTCTTACTGCAAGATTAGTCCCATTATGTGGCTCCTATGAATTCCCTTCCAATTCATTCAATTTAAATAAAAACTTCCTGCTAGCAGTTATGTATGTATCAGTGACAGTAATCTAAATAAAATATTCCAGGCACTTGAGTCTCAGGAACAGTCTTATGAAGAGGCAGATCATATTCTGTTTATTTGGAAATGGAATGCATGTTGACATAGGGCTTATTTCAAAATAATGTCAAAATGTTAAAATCTTTATGAAATCTTAATATTAAATTTTATGAAGACAAAGATGTTTGCTGGGATGTGATACCAAGGGCTAGGACAAAAATCAAATGCTGAAGATTAGAAAAAAACGACACTACCACAAAAGAGAACGGGAAACAACCACAAACTCAGAGTAATCAGACTTGTGTTTTTAAAATATTTTTTATTTTTATTACTTGAGGTTTGTTATATAATGTGATTTATATATAGTGTTTCTGTGTGCTGTATTAAATTGGCAGCTCTTGCTGGGTGAACACACTAGTGCTATCTTTCTTTTCTTTAAATGTGCTGAATTTTGTCTTAGAGAAGCCTGGCAAGCCTTTCCTCCCAGTCAGAGGTCTGAAGAAAATGAGTAATTGTAGATAAAACCTGCCTGGTTAATCATCACTGAAACACAACAAAAAATTAAAATACATTTTTTGCTTGTAAAGTAGAGAAAAGCAATAAAAATAGTGCCAGACGGTTAATGCCTCTCTTGTACCTTTCATTTCAAAGACCTCAAAAGAACATCAAGAAGAATAAAGGCAAAATCTATTCCCTATTGGCATCATTATAAATGTTGTATCCTCTAAAACTCTAAAGACATCCAAGAAGAGTAGAAGAATAAATGGCATTGAAATAAAGAAAGTCTCTCTGGAGCTTTGTTCAATCGGCTTTGTTAGAATTCACTCAAATCGGATGATTATAAGAAAAGATCTCATTTGTTTCAACATTAAAGGAGCAAATTAATATGTGACGAGCTGCTAATAATTGCCTCGTTATGTAGTGAATGGGCATTGCATCCAATTTACAAAATTACAATCATATTGTTAGAACAACAATTGGGAAAATTTAATCTGACTTTCCTAACTATCTGTATGATTAGTTGTGGAATTCGCAGAGTGAAGCAGAGTTGGTAGTTGGAATGAGCTCTCCAGTGCACCACCAGCCTATAGTTCTAAGAAGCCACAAGAGAAATTCAGCTTTTCATTAGCGTAAATTGCATCTTCATAGGTCCTGAGCTAGATTTGGTCCAGCTGAGGAATGACTCTGGCAGTCTCAGCTAAGATGGGAGTTTGGCATGTGACGGGTCTGTCAAGACATTGTTTTGTGGGATTCCACAGATGTGTGCTGAAGTTTTGGGAAAGAGGTTAAGAGATCCAGCCAGAGATCATCCTCATTTGGGACTTCAGCAGACCTACAGGTCTGTGACTGGGAAGCTTGACAATCCAACATCTGTGCTATTGGGAAATTCACCCATACAAATGGTCCTATAGCTGGAATTTCAATCGCTTGGAGGAGACATTTGAAATGGTTGGGAAGTTGTTTCAAATTACAAAGTAACCAATTTTCCGAGTATCAAAATCCTCTGTGGAGGAGAATCATGTTTTGTGACCTACTTCTAGTTAGATTTGCTGGTGACCTTTTCTAATTCTGGCTGTTTTTGTTATTTAATGTTTTGACCTTTGATTCTGTGAAGCCACTTCAGTGCTAAATGCAAAGATTTAATAACTAGAACTGTTTGATAAGTGACCTTTATTACACAGCTATTTCTCCTTGCTAGAGAAACGGCACTGTTTTGCAAGTTCTAATTCACAGTTTTAATTATCTTTTCTATTGTCTGTAAGCTTGCACAGGAAATGGAAAGGTCAGACATTTCATTTTCTTTACTGATTAAAATATAAGTGCTCCTCAAGAGTTACAACGTATCACTCAGGAAAAAGACGGGACAATTTGTCAGAATCATGCCCAGCTGCTCTGCTGAGGAGCTCTACATCATTCTGGTCAGCAACAGAATGAATCATTTTCTAGAAGCTATGGTAGCTCAGCCCCACTTGTGTGTAGAGGTGAAGTATGTCTAAATATGTCAAAAGAGAAGAAAAAGTGAATGGTTCTCTGTGTTTTTTTCTTTAGCTCATATATCTACAATACAAGTGAATTAAGATCTTGTGAAAGGTACAGATAAGCCCTTAGTTGATGTTACTGGTCCAGAGAGCATAAACCGTAACAGGACAGGTTTTGGTATGGACCTGACAATCTGTATCAATCCCGTTGCTGCTGGACCATTTCCACAGATGAGACCACAGCCTGGACTCCTTGCCAGAACCACTTTTGGTTTCTCTGATAAGACTGATGATGAGTTAGTGTTGAATTGCTGTCCTGATGTTTGGGATGTGGACACCTGTAAACAGTTACCGTAACTTAGAAAACAGGTCGCCAAATAGGCACATTTTTCTGTAATTCTCCAGTTCTCATCTCCTTGTATTCTGTTTTCTGTGTGTAAGAATTTTCTCTCTGCTTCTGTTCGTTCTTAATACACACAATACAGAAAATTAAATGCGATAGTTTCTCATACAGGTTAGGATTATTGTGAGCAACCTTGAAGCCCAAAATTTGCATATGGAAAAAGGATGTAGGACACAAAGTATGGGTTGAAGGGGGACAACAGCACATCACTCCAACTTCTCAAGGGTCACAGGGAGCTGTCAGCTGTGTCCTACTTCCGTAGCAAAAGTAGCAGCCACTACTACCCAGGAGCTTTTCGGCCCCTCAGGCACTCACATACCTGTGCCTGAATAGCTCCTGTGGGAGCCACCTAGCAGAGGAGTTACATTCGAGCAGCTTTTGAGTCTTAAAGTGATGGGTCAGCCATACCTGAGCTAGGGTTTAATAACAAAGAGGAATGCCATGTTAAATGAGGAAAATGAGAAAGCTGTTGTATGTGGGTTACTGAGACTGCCCCATTTGTCTGTGGCACTTCTAAACCGTTACCACAAGCTGCCAGTCTGTCTTTGTATAGAGATTTATTGAATGAATATTGATGTGCATTTTCTCATATGTTGAGGAAGATATGATGCAAAAAGATACAGAACTCAGTGGCTGATTCTGGAGTCAGTGGAACATCTGTCATGTGTCAGTCTCCTAACCTTCTGCAATCTCTGTTGGGAAATACTCATATTAGAACATGTAAAATTTCTCTACATTGTAAAAAGTACTTATTCTGAGATAGGGTTGGGAGGGGTTAAACCTTTCCCTCTATTAAAGAAGAGCAGATTATATGTCGACCTAGTGCGAGCATCCAATATTATGACAGTGCTTTATAAATTGGAACGAGATAAATGAATTACAACAAAAGAGCTCGAAAACCAGGGGACACAGTTTCAGGAGTGAGTGTACTCAGTTTATTCGAGCAGAACAGTTACACTCGGTGAATAGAAATTGTGCAATGCATTTCTAACTAAGGCCAGAAAATCAAACTATTTCAAATTTAAGAGAGCAGCTCCATTTTGATGGAAAAGGAAGAAGAGGGGGGACGGAGTGAACCAACAAAAACCCACCAAAAAACAACACCAACACTGAGACAAATTTAAATGTGACCAGATTCTTGAACAAATTGACTTTTCCTATCTCGCAGTTTCATATTCAGCATTTGTTAGTTTGAAAGTTCATCCTGTAAACTATAAATTAATCTGCTGGGACTTTAACAATTCACTTCATGTTAGGATGTGAGTTATGCTTATGGATTTGTTTAGGTCACCAAGTCATGTCCTCATAATGTATCTTAGAGAGGATTTCTGTAACTAAGTGGTAAACAGAAAGACTCTTCTGTTCAGCTGCAGCTCCTGGGAGTTCATCCCTGCTGTCAGAGAGCTATGCAGGACAGCTCTCTAAAACTACTGCGGCTGTAAAAAAATATATGGTGTTTTGTGAAGGAAGCATTGCCAATGCTTTTGCATGTAGTCAGGCATCTTTAACTTCTCATGAAATAACAAAAGAATGTTTTCATCAACCGCTCACATAGAGAACCAAACCAATCACAATAGAGAAATCAAACCTTCATACTTGTGAGATTTATTGCAGAAGTCTTGCAGGATGCACCTGAGTTCAATACAATATTTGTCACACAAAGTTGACATAAAATGTGTCGTTACAATTTGGCTCTCTTCAGATGTTTATCTCTTGTCCTTATATGATGCACCATTATCAAAGACATTAGATTTTTTTTTCACCATCATGTCTAAAGATTACATTGGTCAAACATAGCCAGGACATTAATCCACATCAGCTAAATAAGGTGTGATTTTGAAGGGAAATAACTGCAAGTCTGATCAGAAAAGCACCTAGCATCCTGTCAGGATAAATGTCCAAAGAGCATGAAGGGAATTTTTCCTAACAAATATTAAACTGAAATGTCTGGCTCCCAGTTGGAAGCATGACAGAAGATCAAGTCTGTGACCATACAAAGAACTGTAGATCATCTCTGGTCTGGACTGTCTTCTGTAGTTCTTTTTGATGGATTCAGTTTTCATTTTATTTAGATTTCTAACCAAACTTTTCATACAATCCAATGTAAATGCAGGGCATTTCATTTTAGTTGATACAAAAGAACAAGAAGACTTTTACTGTTTGTATTCTGACAAACAGAACATCAGATAGGTCCCTATGTCTTTGTTAGATAACTATTTGTATTTTCAGTTCATACTGGAGAACAGTACCCTAGAAGGTGGTCAGGAAATACTGTCTGTGACTTCAGTTTGCCCAGGATTAAGTTCCTAGTTCACGTGTCACTAGGCCATCTGCTTCTCATTTTTCGTGGTTCATACCCATTCTCTGGAGAGAACAATGTATTCCTCTGTCTATACTCTCCTTCCAACTGCACGATTTTCATACTGCTAGATTTCTTTTTAGAGCTACTTCTCATACCTGACTTCTTTCACAAATTTGGGAAATATTCATCCAGACACACAAACACAATTAGTGTATAGATAATTTCCAGCATTACTCTTTCTGTATTTTTTCTTACTGCTGACAACACATTGCTAAGGCATTGATCTAAATATTTTCTGCTACCTCTTTTTTTTCATTGTTTGATAGTAGAAAGAGTAACATCTAGAAGGAAAAAAGAAATAAATATTTTTCTAGTTGGCTTTACAAGGTCCAGAACAAAGGAAAATGTTGGAAGTGCCTATTTCTCTAAAAGGGATTGCATTCAGACCTTTGCAGTGTAGAGTTTTCTACCAGCTCTGCCACATGGGGATTGTTATTTTTTTTTTAAAAAAGAAGCATTGCATCAATTTGTTGGACTCTGCATGTCTTTCTTTTAACTGAATTTTCAGTCTTCATGATTTGCTGTATTTTTTTGCTTCTTTTTTTTCAGCCTCTACAACTTGACTGTGACCTCTGTGCCATTGTTTCAAATTCAGGACAGATGGCTGGCCAGAAGGTGGGAACTGAGATAGACAAGTCCTCCTGCATATGGAGGATGAACAATGCTCCCACAAAGGGCTATGAGGAGGATGTTGGGAAGAGGACAACCATACGAGTGGTCTCTCACACAAGCGTGCCTCTCCTTCTCAAGAATCCTGAGTACTTTTTCAAAGAAACTAACAACACTGTTTACGTGATCTGGGGACCTTTCCGAAACATGCGGAAGGATGGAAATGGCATTGTGTACAACATGCTGAAGAAAACTGTTGACAGCTACCCAACTGCCAAAATCTATGTGACAACAGAAAAGCGCATGAGTTACTGTGATGCTGTATTTAAGAAAGAAACAGGAAAAGACCGGTAAGTCCTAAATGTGAAGAATAATTATAATGTTTAACAAAAGATACATGAGAGAAGTTCATGTCAGATGCCAGCTACTAAATGAGTCCCCAGATATGTTTCTAATGGATTGTTATATGGTTTTGACTGTTATAAGCACTTGATGAGGCAGCAGCTAGGCCCCATTTACCCCACCTACGCTACCTCTGTTCTTTCCATTTCTGTTGGCTCGAGTCCCAAAAATATTGGATGTCTTCCTGAAACGTTTGCAAAACTGTGTGTTGTTTTCAGCTCAATTTACTATTGATTAAATTGACATTTTATTTGAAGAAGATAATCCTATACAAACAACATTTCCAAATGCACAACCTCAGGATAGCTCTGGGTCTTGTGTTTTCTTCTCTGAGATTCGGTGTAACTTTTCTTCAATCACAGACTGCAGGGTTATTTATTACTTCTATTTCTTGGTGAGAATGGATTATCAGTGATACTGTACTAGATTCAGGTTTTTACCAGAATTATGCTGAAATTCTAGTTTCCATGCCTGAGATGGTAATTATGCAGCTCAAGTGGATGAAGAAGAAGAAGATGAAAGTGTGAGGGCCACTGTTTTGGCTAGCATGTTCAGAGCAGAAATTGCATTTGTGAAATTAAGACCACAAATTGCAGGGTTTTGTAACCAAGCTGCAAAAATTCTGATCGTCTGTGTTTAGGCAAGAAGGGCACCTGTCGTGTGTGCTCACTGGAGCTAACTAGGAAGAGGTTTCCTGATCACTGCTGTGCCTTAGTATTAGTTTTTGTATTTGCACAGCATGAATTTGCAGTTGTGGAGAACTATAGCTATTCTTACCAAACTAAAAATACAGATCTTCACAAACAGTTTACTTAGTCTGACTTTTGACTTAGCTTTTGAAGTAGAAGAGCTTGTACTCTCAAACTTCCTTGATTCACATTGTTAAACTATCAAAACTTGGCTAGAGCTGATTTTTCCTTTCTTAAAAAAACTATTGAAACATAGGGAAGAGCTTGTTCCTCAGCTTGTATACCATGTGCAATTGTTGCTGCTTCAATTCTGGAGTCAGAGGGAGCTCCTGTATGTCATAAAGGTGTCAAGGTTATCACAGCTTCTTTAGTTTAACTGAACGAGCTGATGAACTAATAGAGGAAATACAGAAGATCCTGTCTTCGTAAATGCCCTCTAATAATCCAAGTAATCTGGTTTAGGTATTAATCACACTAAATATGATCCTGGGTACATTATTGCATTGCTAAATCTAAATTTGTTTGTATTTATGACTTTTCCATGTTGACAGTCGGTTTGGTCACAGTGACTTAAGGATGATTTATCAAAATCCTTATTGTGATACCAGACCTTAGTATATCCTGTCAAAAAATCTCATCATCCAATGTCAAAGTATCTTCATCTCCAGCTTAATCCAGTCCTCTTCAACAAATGAACATATCTTAACGTTTTATTCTTACACAATTAACACAATAAAAATGCTCCTTTTCATGTCAAAGGCAGATTGACCTTCTGCTCTCCCAGTGCTTATGAACAAAGTTCTTAAGCAGCCTAATGTCAAAGTGGCCCAGTTTCTTTCTCCTTAATCCATTACAACAACTAAAAGCTTCACATTGTGAACAGTGGTATGTTACAAAGAGCCTGCCTTGTGACCCACATCTCATTGTGTTTGCACGTGCCTGCCTTTAACACTGTAAAAAACCCCCTGTCACTGCAACTTTCATTTTCAGTCCTACAGTTCCACATCAAATCCTAAGTGGTAGTTTTATCATTTAGTGCACTTATCAGCCAGAAACAATGGAAACAATTGATGTGTCACCAGCCAACACCTTCTGTACCATAAGAAAACATCCTGCAGTTCCCTATTAATCAGGGGACCTCAGTTAGGAAACTATGTCATTTTCTGTAACATCTCCAATTCACAGGATCCATTTGCTGTTTCTAGGGGGGGTCATGAGGCTGTTAGAGGTATGTGGCATTTGTGGAAGCAGTAAAGGTAGGGCACAAGAGATTTGTGGGTGATGAAAACAGTTTCACGCATTGTGCCAGAATATTATGATACTGAGAGAGACTCGGGTTCCTCAGCCAAATATTCCTTCAGTTCCTCAGAGAAACATTAACTCTTGCTTGCAATATTGGATTGAACAGAGGTCTGTTTCAACATGTTCCCAGCAAAAATTCTGGAAGGAAACCAGGTTCAACTCATATTTTAACATGTACCGAGTGGATTGTAACCGTATCTATTTTAGTTTAATCCTAAAATACTGTCCTTATGTACACTGTATGCTATTAACGCATAGCAAGATTGCGACAGATTTCTAGTCTGTCAAGCCTTTAATGAGCTTTCTATTTCTACTCTTTGATGTACTATCTTTTTAGGTAATTAGTGGATCTTTTCAGTAGTTTCATCCTAGTGGTGCTCAGGTTTTAGAGGATGTTATAAGAAGCAGCTAACAGGTATGTGCTGCAGCTGCTTCTCTACTGCAGAAAAGCTCTGGTCCTGCACCACTGATGTGGGAGCTTTGTCCCTGCCTTCACTGAGGGCAGGTTCAAAACCCGCAGCTTAGATACTGACAAATGATTTATTATTGGTTCATGGAAGAAACAGGAACTGTCTCTAAATAACTTCCAGCAAAAAAAGTTGTTTTTTTTTTTATTTTGTAATGAAGCACTTTGTAATTCTACAGATGTGCAAAATACCCTCTGATACGGGCTATCCATGCTGGAGAATTAACCTGCATGCGGTGTTACGAATCTGGGGGACATACGTTCTTCCTGAGAGTCTTCATTAGTGAAGCATTTGAGTTCAAGGCAGTGAATGCTCATCTACTTTGAATAATTATTGTACATAAATAATATTCATTACCAGACATTCACAATTTTTCATTAATGCATTTTACTTGGTACTTCCCTAGAGGGAGCATAAAGCTGGCAGCTTTCTCCAGTACTTCACTAATATTTTGGTACATTATATTGAGTCAAGTGAAAGGATTTAAAGAAACATTAGGTAATTACTAAATGTGTCATCTTTGTGAGTACCTCAGTCCATATAAGTGGTTCTAAAGCCGTCTATATCTTTGCTGTGCATTAGAAATAACGCAATATGATGTAACAACATGTAATTGGTAGTAACAGAGAAAATTGTAGTCTTCATTAAAGCAGCAGAGCTAATTCTGGTCTGATAAAGTGCACTGAACAGCCCTAAATAGGTTTTAATTAGCTGGCACCAAAGCTGCACCACCCTTAGGGAGGGTAAAATTAATGAAAACTAGCATCAAATAGATCAATGCTACTGGATGTTATTGCCTTAGGTGAAGGTGATGAAGAAGAAAGGAGTGTCTTTCAAGGATCATTTAGAAAACAGTCTGCATTAAAAGTCACTTTCAAAAAGCAATAATAAAATAAATCTGTCTTAATATCAGTGAAACAGTCTAATGTCAGCCAGACTGCAGACTCCATTTGTGCTTCTACTACAATTATCTTGGGCTAACCACTCAGCCCTGTATGTCCAAATAATGCCACTGATGGCATAGCTCCACATCCCCTCCCAGGGCTGACAGCGTGATCAGACCACCCCTATCCCACTGAGTGCAGAGGACATTGAGCCCCAGCAAAGAGCCAGCAATGAGTGTGCTGATACTGCTCAGAGCAGTAACTTTAACTTGGCCTTTGTAGTTGCTCTTCATATATGTAACTACTGAAAACAGCCTTCTGAGCTTTGCTGAAGAGATATATTATATTCTGAGCTCCTAAGATTCCTGTTAAGGGACATGCTATAATGTTCTGAAACCCAGCCAGTTTGGAGGACAATTTCCACACATGGTGTCTTACCTCTGAGAACATCCATCTCTCACCTGAACAGTATCAGTCCAATTCAATGATATTTTATTGAGATCATTAGCTATACAAGCATGTCTACAGGTAGCAGGTTCACTAAGCCACATTTGCAGTCAGATGGCTGTTTCTGAAGGATTTTTGTTAGCATCTTGAACAATTCCAAAGAAACTACATTGCTTTTGTGATTCTCTTCTAGAAGTTCTTGGTTTCCTCTGTTCATGCCAGATGGTGCTATGTGTTAGGTTCTAAGAGAGATGTTTTGTCATTCGAAGCAGGAAGATGGATCATTCTGATCACTGACTTCTGCATCAGGATTCAAAATTTGGGGGTGTGCTCAACCTGATATTTTACTCAGTTCTGCTCACTAATTATTTATTACTTTGGCAATATATGAGATCTATATTATATTTCTGTCATTTAGAACTAGCAAATTATAATCATCTGATGTTCAGATTGACACTGTTAGACAACTGCAGTCATCACAGCTTCACCTCAGCTAATACGTCGTTTTTGATGGGTCTGACTAATCTACATGAAGCTGTACTCTAGTAAAAATGTCAGTGAAATGAATAAATGAAATTACATTGTCTGAGAGCCAAGTAACTGCAACTTCTATTGTTCAGTGATATTCTCTGTGAATTGAGTAGCAAAGATGTCAGTGGCCAGAATGTCAGAGTTTTATGTCATATTTCTTGTTATTGGATTGAATGAAACACTATAGTAATGCTATTTTCACTTTTGCACTTGCTTACATATATGTATTATTTTCCTTATCACAGCAATTTAGAGAAATATATAAAATCTTAGCTGGTGTTAGGTAATATTTGCAGAAAGCAATTTTTCATTAGAAAGCTGCAAACAATGACACCGAGTCTGGCTCAGAGGGTTAGATTCTGGGACTTGGAAAGTACTTCCCATCAGTGCTTTGTATTAATGTGCTTTTTCTTAAAAAAAAATAAATAAACAGAAATTATAAATTCTGGAAGGTGAGTGAAGCTTTGTTTCATTTTGAAAGGAAAATAAGTGGAGTTAGTGAATATCAGTGTCCTTTAATTACAGAAGTCTTAGAAGAAAATGACAAAAAAACTGATTCAGACTGATAGGGGAAACATGTAAAGCCTATTTAAAGATTTTTAAGGACAAAAATGAATTGTAGTTTGCATTTTGGTGTAGTCTTTATTGTGATGTTGTAGTGGCTGCTGCTGCACCAGTAAAGTCAGTCAAAAGTTCTTAGCTGCCTCTGAGCATGACAGCAAACCCCAAAATACGTGTTTGGTTAAGGGACCATTTTTCAAGTGCTTGACAGTGGCTTTTTCTTGAACCATTGCTTGACACTTCCATTCTTTCCTTTAATAAAGTAATTCCTTCCAAAAATGGTAATAGATTTGTCCATCTTAATTCATAGAGTTTAAATAGTTTCATTATCAGCTAAGACCATTTTATTACCTGAAAAAACAAGGGTCTAAAGCATGAAGCCTTAATGAAATAAATAGATTTTTCATTATAAAACACTTAAAACCTCAACATCTATTGCTATGTGTGGTCCATCATCACACAGCTAACAACTGTTTTGGGGTTTATATTCACTCTTCCATTTCCTGATAAAACACCAGTTGTTCCTGAGTGTCCTAGATTTATTCCCTACAGCCCATTAGTAACTTCATTTATATTTCTTTATGAAGATTTTCCTAATTAAGATGAAAATTTTTCTCTATTAGGCAGATAGAACTCAATAGAAGAAGTCCATTTTTTATTAACATGACAGTAAATGCTGTACAAAGCACCAGCACTTTTGTTAAGAAACACAGCTCCTACTACATTGCACTAATTATATAGTAAAGTGAAACACTATTTAAAAAATATCAATATTATCTAATATTTTATGATAAAACTACTGCTGCATATAAATTAGTGTGGACTCGGAGACCTACTGATTCTATGCCGGTTGCTGACTTTCGCCATAGAGTTCTTTCTTTTCACCTAATGGTTTAAGTCAAGAAATACATAATCGGGAGCTACTTTATTTTCACACATTTTCACATTTTCTTTGAATTAATCCAACATCTATTGCTTTTGATTTATCCCATATTCTTTAAGTGCCACTGAATCTGTTCTCTGCCCCTGGCAAGCATTATGCTAGATCTTTATACAGTGTTTGGTATTGTGCTAATTACATGCACACATTTTTCTGTCCTGTCCTGTAAATATTCTGTCATGAAAGTATTGCTGATATCTCTCAGCAGCAACACTGGGATTGCACATGTAAATGAGCTTCAACTTTCCTCTCATCCAGTAAACATACACCTTTTGAAAGGATTATGTAATTCAGTGATTCATATGTTAGCAGTCCTGGTAGCCCTGTGGCTCACAGTGGTTCCAGTTTTGCTGCAGGTGGTGAGGATATTTTATAGTTGCAAAGGCAACTTGGAGGGAAAAATTAGCAGAGGCATAGATTTTGAATGAAGCCTTTGGTGTTCATAGAAGCTTCACTGGATCATCTTCCATAGTTCAACGTTTTTGATTTTTCAGATAGCAGTGTTCAACATACACCTTAGTTTTCCTCAAGGAGCTTAACATTTTAAAGGAACAGAACTTTTTTTTTTTTTTAATTGAGAAATTGATCTTTTTTTTTCTAACTCAACTTTGCTGCCAGATGAAATAGTTGTCTTTAAAAACACAGAATGATTATTATTGAAGTGTGTACTTATCACTGATTGTCACACAGCAATGCTTTTCTGCAATATATTAAATAGATTAGAAAACAAATACAATGTTGCTATTACTTTAGTGTGATACCTGTCAGTTACAGTGGGTTTTCTAATGGAAGCTGAAGTGCACTGAGCCATATTTACAGAATTTAGCAAAAGACAACATATTGCAAGAGAACTGCATGAGATGTACTGGGAGATTGTGTTACAAAATTCCTGCTCAAATGAGGATAATAATTTTGGGAGGTAGGGAATAAAACATTACAGTGATTTGTTGCTTCAGATGGAGAAGAGTTCCTGTACATCTGTCCACCTTAGACTTACATCTGTCTAACTAGTAAAACCTACTAGAAAAGACTTCAATGAGAAAAGGTGCATGAGAACTTATTTCAAATATCTCACTGAATGATGCCCAGGAAAGATTGTCTTCTCAAAGCTTTGAATGAGTAGGCAACAAAGCAAAAGAAAAGCTATTTGAAAGTAGAAACAATTTAGCCTGAACTGATGGAGTATTTTACCTTAAAATGTAGAAAAATTAGTTTAACAGATACTGCACTGAAAATTTAATTGGTAAGAAATCAAGCCTGTGTGAGACTTCATACACATAGGTATGAGGAAAACTGTGGGGAAATGGTGACATTTTGTCTCATTAAATTAATTTAGAACTCCGTGTTAACTAGGTGCTTGCTTATGCACATCTTCAATATGTATTTTTGCCCATATGAAAACAAAACAGCCAATCTATAATGGTTATTTATATGTCTATTATCGTGTATCCCATATATAGTATTCAGGCTGCAATTTCAGAACACTGAAACTGTACAGATATATATACTTTTATATATATTATGTGCACATGAGGATTTATAGCACACATCTTTGAAGTTAACTCAGAATTCATAGCCACGCTTCTCAGAGAACTTGATGTGCTATTGGGATATGCTACAGCCTGCATTTAGAAAACAATCACTGAGTACATCCTATACAGTTCCTGTGATACTCAAATTCTCTGCGCTTTTAACAGTGAGGCAGCTATGCATTTAAAGAGTAACATGCACAAGAGCAGCATGTACAATTTTTCTCAGGCATTCACATCTTCAGCAGGTTTTGGAAGCCATGACAGTTTTGAAAAAAACATAACTACAACTGTGGGGAATTGTGAATCTTAAGGAGTACCCTAAAATACTTTGTCTGGCATCTTGAATATTGATCAACATGTAGCTTATTTTGGGTGTGAAGGGGAATAGTGTTTTACACAGTTGTTCAAAGATTCAGCCATTCTATTTTCAAGATTTTGTAAGCAATTCTTGTTTGTAGTAGCGTGGAGTACAGCTGGGACCACATACCAGAGACACCACTCATCTCAGAACCTGAGCTCAGTACATAACTTTTCAGTAAACATGTAACCGGAATAGAAGAGGTGTTTTCTATCTGCTCATATCTGCTCTTTTCAAGTGTGCTGTTTCCATCTCATTGTGATCTTTGGAGATTTCTTTTTCTTTATATTTATTTTTAAAAATCAGTCATCCCAGCAAGCATTTCCTCTTTGCTATAGTCATACTGGTTACATAAAGGAGGCAGGAACTCCCTAATAACATTCTCTAGATTAATCATTAAAATACAAGATTTATCATACATTCTTAAAACAATTCGAGTTGGAAGAGAACTTAAAGGTCACCTAGTTCCAACACCCCTGCCATGGGCAGGGACGCCTTCTACTGGATCAGGTTGCTGAAAGCCCCATCCAACCTGGCATGGAACACTTCCAGTGACAGAGCATCCACAACTTCTCTGGGCAATATGTTCCTGTGCCTCACTACCCTCATATTGAAGAACTTACATCTAATCTTCAACTACGCTGTTTTGGTTTAAAGCCATGACCTTTTGTCCTATCACTACTTTCCATTGTAAAAAGTCCCTCCCCAGCTTTCTTGTGGGCTCCTTTTTAGGTACTGGAAGGCTGCTGTTATGTCTTCCAAGAGCCTTTTCTTCTCCAGGATGAGCAACCTCAACTCCCAGCCTGTGCTCCTAGGAGAGGTGTTCCAGCCCTCTGATCATCTTTGTGCCCCACCTCTGGACTTGCTCAAACAGGTCCATGTCTTTCTTAACACTGGGTGCCCCAGATGTGAACACAGTACTCTACGTGGGGTCTCATAAGAGTGGAGTAGAGGGGAAGAATCACCACACTTGACCTGCTGGTCATGCTTCTTTTGATGCATGCTTTTGTGGGCTGTGAGCACACATTGCCAGCTCATACTCACTTTTTCATCCACCATTGCCCCCAAGTCCTTCTCTGCAGGGCTGCTCTCAATGCACTCATTGTCCAGCCTGTGTTTTTGCTTTGGGACTGCACTGGCCCAGGTGCAGGACCTTGCACTTGGCTTTGTTGAACTTCATGAGATTTCATTCACAGGCCCACATCTCAAGCCTGTCAATGTTCCTCTAGATGACATCCCTTCCCTTCAGCATGCTGGCCACACCACACAAACGGGTGGGGTCAGCTAATGTGCTGAGGGTGCACTTGGTCCCACTGTCCATATCATTAACAAAGATGTTAAACAGCATTGGTCCCAGTACAGACCCCTGAGGAACACCACTTGTTACTGGTCTGCACTTGGACACTGAGCCATTGACTGCAGATCTTTGACTGCAACAATCCATCCAATTCCTTATTCAGGAAGTGGCCCATCCATCAAATCCATATCTTTCCACTTCAGAGACAAGAATGTTGTGCAGAACAGCATCAAATCCTTTGCACAAGTCCATGTAGATGACATCAGTTGCTCTTCACTTTTCTACCAATGTTGTAACTCAGTTGTAGAAGGTCAACAAATTTGTCAGGCACTATTTGCCCTAAGTGAAGCTATGTTGGCTGACACTGATCACCTCCTTATTTTCTGCAAAAATTTAAAAATTGCTGTAGATGATGTCACTACTGTAGAATAAGATAAAGGAAAGAATGTGATAGCAGATGAAATCCTAAGAAACAAACAGCATGCTTTTATCTTAACAATAAAACCAAAGATAAGTGTCAGAAATATGTGCTCTGTGTTCAGTTTGCTCTCCATATGTTGTTTCAGAGTTTTCCTTGAAGAACATTCATTAGAGATGCTAGTGTTTCTGCCTCTGAAGAGTGTCCCGAGCATTTTCCATGAGAACATTTCTGAAAATATTGCAGATATCACTTAAGCCTCAAAATGCCTTTGTGAGGCAAGGAATATTTATCCTATTTTTACAACCTGACTTCCACAAGAAAAGGACACTGGGGGAAAGCAGAAGCTATTGCTGTGCAGAAATTCATGCCCATAGGGCTTTTTGAGTGTTGTATGCTTACCGTGAAGGTTTTTCAGTCTCTTACAGTGCTAATTTTGAGTTGGTATGGTCTGGAACTGCAAAATGGAATCAATTTATGCTGCTCTATAACCTGTTTTTCAGCCAAACACAGTAATGTTCCAGCACTTCTTTCTATGTGAAACTAGCAGTAGTCTCTTAATGTTTTACAATCAGTCAAAATATTAGGGAAACAAAATAATCCATAGAGTATTTGCAAAGCAGTATTTCTCTAAAAGGATTTTAGTTTCAATTTTTTCAAGTATTATTTGTTTTCCTTTGTCCATCCATCTGAGCATTGTTTTCAAACCTTCCTTCAGTCCATTAAGAAAAGTGACCAGAGTTTGTTGTGTGTGGCTCTTTCTTTTATGAAGGGAGAATTGTGTCTTTGCTGGAGCTTAGTGATTGTGGTTTTTGCTCTCTCTCTCCCTCTCTCTCTCTCTGTCACTCTCTCTTTCTCTCTCTCTGTGCCATTCTGATTTTATATTAGTGATAACACTGTTGAAATACATTTTGTATTTGGAGGAGAAGAAAGCAGTGGTCCTTAACTACTTCAGGCTTATTTCATGGTCTTAAATTGCTTCTACCTCCTCTTGCAAGAAAGCAGAGTGCTTAACAGAGTTGGATTTCAGCTCTACTGTACAGATGCTGCCAGAGACTCTCAGATGCAGTCGCATCCCAGAGCCTTCTTGCTCCTAGAGGTATTTTGGGTCTTGTTCATGGAGTGCCTTGTGGATATGAAAATTCATTTAATTCATATAAGATATCCTTAGGATATTCTCATGCTTTATATATTGTTTTGACCTGTCTAAGCACCAGTGGCTTTCTGCCAAGCTACACTGCTTTGCTTGGTTAGGAGAAAGGCAAAGATTGGATTAGTAACTAAAGCCAGTTAATTGTTTATCAATGGGAACCAGAGTATTTCAGGCAGTGTTTCTGATATGCCTTGGAATGGTACTTGGGGATGATATATTCAGGGGAGGCTTATTCAATTTTCACTTCCACTGAAAAGTTTTCCTCTGTTTTTGAAATAATAACCAGACTTCATATATATTTTACCAGTTTCAGGATAGCAGTAGCAAGAGCAGCTCCACACGTTTTCCTTAACTTGTGTCTGTGTACCAGCACCTAGATTGGCATATGATATAAATATTTTGTTATTACTTCACATGTTTCCCTGAGGCTGTCATATTGATTTCAAAACCATGGTCATCATTACACTAAAATGGTGTCATTAATACATTGGTCTCTGTGGGTAGATTATAATAGGAAGTTTCAAAATAATTGCCCACTAATATGAGAGGTGGAAGTATGTATTTTATTGCTTGTAAAGCAACCATTAAAATAACAATTATGTGATAATGAAAAGACTCATATTTTAGTTTATCTTTACATAATGCTAATAGCTAATGAAAACAGGGAAGATTATATCTAATTACATTTTACAATACTATTGCACTTCCTGTAAAATGAATGTTTTGGACAGACTTGTAGATTTGTGCGCTTCAGTAAAGTTTGTGTCCACTGTCTATATACCTCAGAATATGACTATTTTAAAACCAATGGTTACACATTCTTTTCTATCAAATTGTGTGTATCATCTTCACAAAGAATGTTTTTGAAATTAAGTTATCAGAGGTAGTCAAATCTTGCAACATGGTTGCATTGAATAAAAATTTTACAATAATTTTAAGTCCTTCAGGTTTGATGTGTTTAGGAAAATGAAGGCAGCTTGACACTGAGTCAGTCAGTAGGATACCACATCTCTTTAAGTGAAAGAGAAGTGTTGAATGTATGCATTATCATCTGTGGCAATTTTGTTTTAGTATCATCTATAACTGAGTAATATTGTCAGGCACATGAGCAAGTTGCTTTTCTGTTGTATCCAGAGGTGGAATATGCAAGAGCGATAGAAAACCAGTGCTTGAACATGGATGGAGAAGGCTCTCATTTTGTATGTTGAGATATTGAGCTCAAGGTGCTAAAACTGCTTAGTTCAGGAATGCATAGGTAGAGCTCCCAAATTATCTTAATGGCTACAAGATTAATTAGAATGAAGATACTTTGGTATTACTCTATCCAGATCAGACTGTGCTGATTTTTAAAGATGCACTGGGATTGACCTCCAGTTTTCAATACTTTGCTTATTTTCTAAATGTAATGCCATAGTCAAATGTTACCTTTAAATGCCAAACTCAGGGAAGTGGGAATTATAACATCAAATCTATTTAACTCCAAAAGAGAACTGAGATATATGAATTAAGCAATTATGACCTAGGCATTAAAAATATAATTGCATTGATTTTTCTAGGTATTATACCAAATGACATCAATAGAAAATGTCTTTGGTTTAACAATGTGACATTTAATTAGTTTATGTTAATTGCCTACATTTCAGAAACAAAATGCTTGATTTCTTTATTCCATGAATAAATTAATGGCTTGGCCTTCTGCCATTCCTCCACTGTCCAGTGTCCTATCCCCTAAATACCCAGGGAATGCTTTAGACCTGACTGGGAGGTAAAGGTGGTGATAGAAGGGGGTGAGGAGAGCCACAGATACAGCTGGCAGCCTCATCGCTGCCAGAGGTCCATGGCAGACCAGCCTCCCCCACAAGGAGGTAGAGAGTCCCTTCCTATTGAGGGGAGGGGATTGTGGATTTCACCATTTCTACCATATTCCTTGCTGCTCTTGTTCATATCCAATGGGAAGGCTAAGGCATCTCCAAGCTGCCAGAGTGAGAGTGCTACAGAAGAGAGTAAGGCTGGAGACCGGCTGGGTTATTTGGTGCATCTACCTAGAGGTTTGTCTCCTTGGAGGTGACAGTTCTTGTCTCTTTGCAAAGGCAGGCTTTTAGCTTGTAAGCCACCATGTACATGGTTGTATGGTGGTGTTCAGAGCCTGGGTGCTGTCCTAGCTTTTGTTCAGATGGCAGGAGAGCTAAGTACATAGCAAGACACGTGTTGCCTGGAAGGCCTGAGGCCTGGCTCCAAGCAATTCCTGAAGCATTTCAGCTTTTGCGCTTTCTCCTTACACCCATCTCAGACTGTTCCATTTGTTTAGCTATCTCAAATCACAGGCGGTAATGTTTCCACTGGGCTTCAGTTGCAAACTCTGCCTTGTTCATGTTTCTCTTTAATGGGATACTTGTTTTCATTTGGCATGTTTCATGCTTTCCTTAAAATTTTTTTTTCCTTCTTTATCATTACTTTACTGATATTTTCCACATTTTCTTTGATTTCCTGACTTATTGTTTGTAACTATGTCACAGAATCATAGAATCATAGAATCATAGGGGTTGGAAGGGACCTCGAAAGATCATCTAGTCCAACCCCCCTGCCAGAGCAGGATCACCTAGGGTACATCACACAGGAAAGTGTCCAGGCGGGTTTTGAATGACTCCAGTGAAGGAGACTCCACAACCTCTCTGGGCAGCCTGTTCCAGTGCTCCGTCACCCTCACAGTAAAAAAATTTTTCCTGATATTCACCTTGAACCTCCTATGCTCCAATTTGCACCCATTACACCTTGTCCTATCACAGGTGAACACTGAAAAAAGCTTAATTCCATCTTCCTGACACTCACCTTTTACATATTTGTAAACATTGATGAGGTCACCCCTCAGTCTCCTTTTCTCCAGGCTAAAGAGACCCAGCTCCCTCATCCTTTCCTCCTAAAGGAGATGCTTTCCTCTTTCAGCCTTTTGTTCTTTTATTGTGAAACATTCTACCTCAAACTCATGTCCTCTTTCCAGCACAACCTCTTAAAACAGCTCACAGGCCTGCAAGGTGTCTGATGAAGAGCAGCTCTCTCCTGTGTCCTTGCCCTTGCCCTTGTGCTTGCTCGTTCACTCAAATCCTGGAGCAGAACACCTGAAACTCTGATCTGGAATTGCAGATCCCAACTCGGTACATCCAGTACTTAAAACCAAAATATCACAGTGGGATGTAGAAGCTGTGCATGGTTATTTATTGATGATTGTTGGTTACAGGAATTAAAACAGCAGGGAGCTCAGATTTTGATCAGAAACCAAGTGATTTTTCTGTACGCTTTTTATTGTAAAATGTGAACATAATATAAACCGATTGCACTCATGCTGTTAAATTAAGCCCTGGTGTGACCTGCTGCATGAACAATGTGTGTTCCCTGGAACACTACCGTGTAGCTCTGTGTATGAAGACACCGATAAAGGCTTGGAGCTATTATATGGCAATTTCTATGTGTATAAATCTGAGCTATCACAAATGATTCATGTCAGTGCCCAAGTGTACCAAACACCCAGCACAGTGTGATTTCGGTGTGAAAAGCAAAGGGATCTGGTGTGCGGCTGCCTGACTGGAGCTAGGATGCTAGGACAGGCTTTCTGTGAGCTTCCAGCAGAAGACACGTTCACAGAGACTCACTACATGTGTTCCATAGTGTTAGCATTGAGTGAGGTCTGTGTGGTTTCTTTTGGCTTCTTCTAAGACCTTTTCAATTATGGCAGTACAAGATAGCCAGGCTGGCAGTGACTTAGGTCTTTATGTGCTACAGATATAATTTATTTGCTTTTAGTTTTTGTAACATCACCAAATGCTAAGGGAATTAATGTTTAATATGTTTCTAAATAAGTAAAACTAAAGTATAAATAAATAATGTTTGGTTTATTAGTCCAGGTGTTTTCCACATTGCTGAAAGTGGTTTAATGACAGCCACCAGCACTAGAAGTGGAAAAAAACCCCCCTGATTTCTCAGTGATTATTATCATTATAATAAATCATAATTGAAAGATTATAAAATTGATTCTTTTAAAAATTAATGTTGCATGAGTGAGCAGGCTCGGTGGCATTCAGATTTTTTCAGTGTTACTTGGAAGGAAAATGGCTTGTTTTATTTGCTGGCAGAAAAGTGCTGATTTTCAAACAACCACATTAGAGAAAACAGTCCCCAAGGATTACAGGAGACAGCAGACCTATGTCATTATGCTTTACCCTTTCCTGATGGGTTCAGAGAAGAGCCAGAAACAAAAGAAAGTTACATTCATTATTGAGACAGCCTTTGGAAAATCTGTTTGGCCAAGCAATTTTGCATGAAATGAGTGAGGAAATATTTGACTGCAAAGAACATAAACTCCTTCCATCAATATGCAATTTTCTGGATCCATTTGTCCAAATGATTATTAAGAACAGTTTCTAAATTTGTGGTGCTTTACAACTTCAAAGAGTTGGAAAGCATTAACTAGTTAAATGGATGTATGTGTTTTTAATAAATAAATTTTAGAAAGACCAAAGTCAGTTGTAAGACAGTTTAAAGTGGAAAGTATTGAAAACAGCAGGAAACCTGAGGACCTGGAACAGCAATCATACAGTACCATCCGCCACAATCAGGAAAGTGGAAACCACAAATTTATCTTTGATGATTTCTTGTAAATATGCCCTTTGAGGACAGATTGCCCTGCCCAGTCTTGTGGAAAAAGCTCAGAGTTACATCTCTTCTCACCACAACATATGGATCTCAGCAAGCCCTGCTTCTCCCTTTCTGAAGTCACTCTTCAGGTGGAAAAGTCTGAGCCAAAATGCAGTGAAATATTGTTGCAAAAATCCTGGTTAGCATCCTTCAAACCTGGTCAGTTTGACTGGAAACAGCTTTCTGAGATTTTTTTTTTCCTGGCCATTTTCTTCAGTAAGCTCTGCCCAGTTTTCCAGACCTTCTGCTCCTAGTGGAAGTGGTTTTATTGATGTTTTCGTTCACTTCAGAATGTCTTACTTTCCAATAGATTGCAGCAGTATAAATAGCTTTGTTCCCCCTAAGTGTGTAGCTGTTATCTGCTAAGGGCTGGGCAGAGTATATTTGGGTTTCTGAGCGGCCCAGCCACACACTCTACAAAGGACTCCATCTGCTTTGTGATATTGTTAGCAGGATGGATGTTCTGTGTTTTGGGGATGGCAAGTGCAGGCGTCAGGGTCTGGTCTTTCTTCCTTGCTACCTCTTTGTAACAGTTTGTCTCTTCTGATGTTGTCTACTGGGTCTGAAGTTCTGTGATCTGGGCTGCAGCCAGTAGCATTGCACTGTGGTAGCTCTTGGTTTCCAGTCTGTGCCATGTCTCACATTCATGAGACACAAGCATCAAAGAAGCCTGAGAAACTGAGGTTAGCCATAGCATATTCTTTTGCCATATATATCCTGAAGAGAGCCCATGCTATTCCATTATAAAGCTGATGTTTATGCACCATTTCACATTGTCCAGATAGTTTGTGGTTTCTTCAGAAGTTTTCTGTGCTTGATATACAGTAGACATATAATCTACCACATTTTGTATGTATACTCCTTGATGACAAGCTCCTACTCACCTTATGCAATGTTTTATTAAATAGAGCTATAGTTCCCAAGCCCATCTTTCTTCCCAAGATTAAAGTCAGTGTTCTTCCTGCAGTTAGATTTCATTAATAATATTTAGCATTTCATAATGCATATCATTCACAGAACTTAAAGAACCCAGGACATTAAATCAGCTTTAATTTCTCAATCTTCCTGATTGTAAAACTCATACAGGGTGTCATTTGTCAAGCTGTGCACAGGTATCGTCCTGCAAGTTCTACGGCAGAACGGTGAAGACTTCCCTAAGTCAGGGTTCTCAAATGGCCCCTGATGCACTGCCCTGACATCCAGAAAGAACAAGAGTGTATTCTTGCCTGTGTGCATTCATTTTTACCTGGGAGGAAATCCTGGATGACCAAGTGATGACTGACTATCAAGTACATTTTTTACAAACAGTCAGAGGTGGAACTTCCTAATTTAATTCCCTAGAAACGGTATGTTTCCTAAAATTCTGCATAACTAGACCCAGAACTTGTGTCTTGGTCTCTTTGCAGAGATAAGTGTGTATTCCTTAGCTGAGCCTTGTTTAAAGATCACACTTTGCAGAAGGAGGGGTGATCATTAGATTGGTTAAGGAATCTTACAAGATGTTGGAACAGTCCACATATGAGCAGTTGCATTCCTACCACTTTCCAGCAGTCAGCACTATCCATCAAAGAAAATTGTTAAATAGCTCTGCCACCTCATTCTTCATTTGCATTGGAAATGGCTCTAAGCAGTCACAGGATTACAGCCAAAAAGTACCAGCACTTTATCATTCGTTTATTTGATTTAATATATAGAGGTATCCATTTGTAACAGCATTTACTTTTCTTGAGCTCATCATAAAACCCATCCTGAATGGAAGTGTTTAAAGGTAACGATGAGTCCGATTAATTCCCTTAGAACAGCATGACTGGAATCAGATAGACTGCTTCCCTTTTCATTAGCCATTTCTGAGCTGCTATGGGTGATCATATAACATAAGAGGAATGAAATTAGCTAAAGAAAACCTGATTAAAATAGTCCACAATATGCTGCTATTCTTCTTACTCAACATAGTAAACTGTGAGCTCGGGTGGCTCAGTGGCAGCCAGATAGCGTTAACAGAATCTGATGCAAGCTTTCACATCAGGAAAGGTGGAAAAGCTGTGCTTGCTGTGTGCTGCACATTTCCCTTCACCTGCACAGTGAACTGAACAGTGTTACAGCTTTCTCAGCCAGCCAGTGCCACACTCTTCTCTCCTTGCTGCCACCAGGTCTCTGTAAATCCAACCCTGGTCTGAACAACAGATCTTTAATCTGATTTTCAACATACATATCTCCCACCAAAGTCAGGAGGACAGCCGTTGCATAGCAGTTTTGTTCACAGACATGACTGCTACATAGGATACTGCATCAGGGGCTGGTTTCTCTCTTCAAAGTGAAGAAGATATTTCCAATAGTTGTAGGAAGTTTGAGAGCTGGCAGCTAAGTTTTGCCAGTGTTTTATTCCTCTTTACATTGACCATCAGTAACTACTGTTTATAATCAGTGGACATGGCACAAATATAGGAAAAGACATTTTCCAATAGCACCTCCTTGACCAAACAGTTTGTATTACACCTGAAAATTAAACAGTTCCCTGAGTAATTTCCACATCTTGATTTCCGACCCCCCCCCCCCGAATACCTGGAGTTCCCATTGAATATCTAGAAAGCAGAATTGGGAACATTACTGTGAGATGTTTTCATTATTTAAAGAAGCAAATATTTTCTTGTAACATTTGTCTAAATCTTTTGTGCTCTTTTTCCTAAACAGTATTAAGAAGTTCTGAGTGATTGCTGGTTTTGCAGTTATCTTAGTATTATAAAGTGCTAGTAGTAATAAATAAAAAAATGGGAATATACTGAAAATTGAAGTTTTGCAGTGTATCTTATCCATGTCTAAAAGTAATGTACTCCAGTAGCACAGCAGAACTATGCATTTCAATATCTAGAAACTCTATTTTAAGCAGAAAATATTGTTTCTAATGCCTTGGTCTCTCTGCCTATTCATTCCTTTTCAGGCTATCACAAAATGTGCTTTGAGAGGCATGATAATTTTGTGATATGTACATTCCCTGCTTTCTGCAAGTACAGACAACAATACATCTTGCATGCAATCAGCCATCTAGTAATAATGACTTTCTGTCGCTGTAAACTGGGATTAGATTCCTGGTCTGCTTACTCTCTGAAAGCCTTAGCTTATGTGTAAGTAGTTTGAATAATTTGAGTGCCCATAAAAGTGACGGACTAATGTCATATGCTGGAATGTGGTAAAGGCTTTCCAGTTCTGTGAGTTTGTGTCAGACCCAGTTCGCTATAATGCTCCTGTCTCAGGCTTTGACTTCTTTACTGAGTAAAGATTGCTGGTCCAACTAATTGAAACTGGTCTTTTACTGTGTACATGAAGCAGTGCCATGGACTATGTGGTTACATGAGTTTGTCTAGTCTAGATTTGACCCTAAGTTTCTGAAGTGAAAAAATGGCATAATAAACCAACATAGAGATTATTGTTCAGTAATATTCCAAAACATTTTTAAGAAATCTGCAGTGGCAATACATACAGTTCAGTCATTGCTTTAAAAGTTAGACTTCAAAGTGTAACTCAGTCTCCAATGTGCAAAAGTAATCATTTGGAGTGGGTAGGAAGACAATGCGGTGCAGAGAATCTGAGCTGAAAAAAACTTTTGAGAAAATACTGTTTAAAGTCAATGTTACAAAGTGCATGTTTTTTCTACTGAGGACCAAACCTATTGGTTTCAAATTAAAGATACAAAAAAGTTTTATCTGCTGTGTCTAATATGCAATAATTGATTCTTCTAATTCCTAGAGGAGCCCTCTCTATTTAAAGTACAATTGAACTCCAAATTACCTTACAGTGTTACAATTTAAGAAGTTTTATGAGCCTAGCACTGAGTGGTACTGAGTAGGCTGCAGATGCATGCAGGAAGTTTAGACCCTTTTTACTTCTTGCCTTTTGGATATTAAGTAGTTGGATGGGCAGCCTTTCCCACCCTGCATTGGATAGGTATTTCCATTTCTTACATTTCTGTTCATGGCAGCAGAACAGGACAATTCAAAATTGTGTGGTTTGCTTTCCTTCAGATTGGCTTATAGGCTGTTTTTTCTTCTCTGCTTTCTTGTCCAATTCCTAAAAAAATCACCTGTAATCACCCAGGTAATATTAAGGCTAATTCTGTAGCCTGATTTTCTTAGTTTGAGTGTTTTTTCAGGGAAAAGGTAAAGTTCTGCTAGACCATTACCTTATCTATCAGAGGAGAATGTATTTATAAGCCTCTGTGTGGAAGATTATATGAAGATAAGTTGTATCTTATCATGGGATCTGCACCGTTATGGATTATAGAAATGCTGGCCTTACAGAACTAGTTTTTAGCATTATTAGTGGCCATAACTTTAGTTGTCAGTTCCACAAAAGAGTCTGGCTGTAACTAACTGTGTGTATCTGTATTTGTAACAAATGTCTTGATAGTTTCACATATCGGTTCAATAAAACATCTTCCACTCAGGGGAGACATTTGGGCAGGAATATCTCAGTGACACCCTTGCTGTTTCCATTACCATCACTGCACACTCAGAGCAATATATGTTTTAAAAATTGATTGTGTATTTACAACATAGATCATAAGACATGTTTTTTTAATGTCAAGAAATTCCCAATGATGCATTCTGTGATCTGTAGCATTGATTTGGAGTCTTTGACTTTAGTGCTACAGAATACAGTCATAAAACTTTTAGACCCTTAATGTCATAGGGTGCAGCTTCTTGGCACAGAATATTAATGTAAGAGATAGCTACTTCAGGCAAGAGCTCCCAATGCAGTGAAAACCAAAAGTTTTCATTACATATAGCTAACTGATGGAATTTGTATTTCGAACATATTAAATATAAAATACAGAGAACTTCCAGTGAAAAATTGAGTTTAGAAATGTCTGAAATTGCTTTGTTCTAGTTCTGTAGTGACTAAACTCAGCTGGAACATTCAAGCTAATAGTGTCAGAGACTTAAGTATGTGAGTATGGTTGACAGTTCTAGTTGACTGCCTTTTCTTCTGAAGTTCATTCCTCCCATTGGCACAATAACATTTGCTCTTCTCAGCTCTTAGCATTGGTTGGACACAGGCTATTTTTCAGTAAATTTTGAAGAGAAGGGGGAAAAGCTAATTGATTTTGTTTGGGGGAATGCCTTTTCTGCATAACAGGTAGACTGAAGTATCTGTACTGAAAAGTACGTTTGTTTAGGAATTCACTGTGTAAGCCTCTAGTATGCCAGTAGGTTGATAATTTGGCTTGTGACACTGCTGCCTTCTCTGCTCATGGGTGCAGGACCCCCTACCACTCAGCCCCTCACAACACAGAGCCATTGCTGCATTGTTACAGCCCAGCGGATGGCGCCCGGTAGTCTGGGATACTTGAATCTCCATCACCTTCCCATGCTTTAGGGAGCTTCAAGTGTGGCCCCAGTGGTAGCATAGTTCAGTGGTGAGGATCCGTGTCTAGCAGGCTGTCTTTCATTGCTTCAGCTGTTCACAGCTGCTCTACAGCTGATTGAAAAGGCATTTACTCCCCTCATGTGAATAACCTTGAGGAATCAGAAAGTCAGTTGTGCAAACCGCATCCAGTCAGTGCAAAATGTGTGTCCAGGAGCCACTGCAAAGATGCTGACATTGCAAGGGGCTTCTTGGCCCCCTAAGGGGACTGGCAGGTAGCTGCAGCAACTCAACAGAAGTCAGAGCTGGTGAGAGGGGTGCAGAGATTACCTAGCCCAAAACTGTTAGAATTTTGAAAGCTCTATTTGCACCTCCTTCCCAGAGCAATATTGAGCATATATCGACCATAGTTTTTAGTTTGTCATCTGTGAATGGAGCAAATGTTACTTTAATTATAGTTCATTAGTTCCACCTGGTGCCAATGTGGGGAATGGAGACCTTTCTTACCTTACAAAACATTATATACATTCCCTGCCAAGCTGCTTTCCAAATAATAGTTAGAGTCTTAGGCTAGCTCTAAATGTAAAGTTTTGGAATGGCTTTTCCATTGGTCTTCCCACAGATGCACACTTGGCTCCCTAGATCTGTCTGCTGTCTAAAGAAATTAAGACCGACAGTATTTTATTTAAAGCAGTAGTATACCATATGCAAGGCCAGAGATGCTCTGTGTGATACCCACAAAATTGGGTATCTCTGTTTTTTTTTTTTTTTTTGTTCGAGAAAAATATGATTTCCCCCTAGTTCAAAGGAAATTGAATTTTCACATAGAAGGGGAAAACAAATGCCCTTCAGCATTGCTATCAGTGAATTGGGGCACCAGATGTCTTTTAAGCAGGTCCAGCATATTGTCTCTATTTTGAAGTCACTCTTTTATGCTTCTATTTGTTGTAGGCAATTATGCTTTGACCCAAAGACATAATCCTAGTGGAATTAAAAATCATGTGCCCTCTTTTTATAAAAAAAGCTGAGTCTGATTTTATGGAAAAGTGTAGAGAATGAATCTAATGGGAAATTAGGCAGTATTATTTGATGACTCTAAATGTATTTATTTATAACAGCTAATCTTGGTGCAAATGAAGAAATAAGATGAAATAATTAACTTTACTATTTATAAAAGAGTCTCTTTTATCCACTGTGAAATGCAGCCACCTCTAGGATGAAATGCAATTACTGTTAAACAACATATAGACATTTAAGAATGAAAGGAAAGAACAAACGTGCATTTGACACAGTAGTGAAAATGCAGCATGGAAGGAAAACATTTTCCTGAAAATGTTGCCCCTTCTTGTTGGAAACATATTTTTAACTGGTTCTTGTAACCATTCAAACTGGAGTTTGTTCATAAAAACAATTCTGTTTCTTTCCATGTCTGTGGCGTTGCAAGGTGCACACTGACATTTTTAATAGCTTCAATACAGAGAAAGAACTTCCTTTACATTAAGAGAGAACACTTAGTCTCTGAAGGATAAAGGGCTCAATTTGCCTCTTACAAAGACCTACTCTACTGATGATTTCACTGGAGTTATTGCAGGCTTAGAACAGTGCAAGTGCAGGAGGAATCGGGGCCATCAGTCCAACAGCATGAGGACAGAGATAAGAGTGCTGCCTGCTGAATTAACAGCCCTTTTCATAAACCCAGGGAATGAAGGAGTAATAAAGAGGTTGGCTGGCTGTTGATGAATTCTCTGACCGTGTGCAGTGCATCCTGGAGCTCCAGTTAAACCTTTATATATCTCAAGAGAGAAAGAGAACGAATGATATTGTAAAGAGCACTTTGCCAAATAAAATATAAAGATCCATGGGACTGTTGCACTATTGCAAATGTCAAAACACAATTAAGAGTCAGTTTATATATATATATATATAAAA
>NW_008581225.1:4969-5808 GCF_000691845.1 Merops nubicus | reverse complement strand
TTCCTTGGCCCGGCCGCCCCCGCCGTTTTCCCGGGATCCGAAAAAACCCGGGAGGGAAGGAAGAAAAGAACAATCTTCCTACGAAGCCAGGACTCGGTGAATGGGAAGGGAAGGAAAAAAGAGCTGCAGCACTTGGGTCATTTCCAACATTTACATTTCTCAAGGATCTAACTTCACAACCAACAAACTCCTCAACCAGCCTGTGTTGCTGGATTGCCCATGAAATCCCCAATGAGATCTTCAAAGGATGGTGTGGAGAGATTGCACCAGTACATGTTAGTGTTAACACGTTTCTACTTTATAAAAGAAAACCTGCTTCATTGATATAACAAGGAAAAGCTTAAATAGAATCCCTTGGACAAAAAGGAGATACCCACAAGGCTGGGGGACTCCAGAGTTACAAAATCTGCACTTTAGGGCCAGGATCTGTGTAGATCACAACAAATTAAACAGCACAAATTCTTAAGGAAACAGCAAAACTTAACAGAGAGGGGCATTCATTTTCCAGCACTCACTTTGGTGATAGATCTCCAAGGGCCAGATGATTACGTCTAGGAACTTGATCACACCAAATAAATTGGGAGTTCTTCTGGTTTGGAGGTTTTGGAGTTTTTTAGGTACTATTTCATAACCTAGAACAGCGAGTATGGTACAGGCAGAGGCCATCCCAGCAGAGTCCTGACCTTCTGGAGCTCACCAGAGCATCGGGGTAAAGCGGTGAGCTGCCAGGGACTGCCACAAAAACTTCCTCTTCTCAGCTGAGTGTTTCACAACTGCATTATGCTAGTCACAACAGAGAAAATCCCCTCATTTGGAAGCTTACAGCAACCCATCGATTG
>NW_008581225.1:0-4938 GCF_000691845.1 Merops nubicus | reverse complement strand
TCAGCAGGCCAGGGCTTCTTTTCAATTATCTTACAATTTACTACCCAATTATTTCTGTAAGATCCAGGTGAAGTTAGTAAAAAAAGACCCCAAACACACAGGTAGGCACTTTTGACCAGTTTCACTACAGGGACAAATACTTAACTTGCAAATTAAGCTGGGCCAAATTTTAATCAATTTACACAACAACTGCCGTTTAGCAAAATAAAAACAAGTCAAATTTATTCTTGTTATAAAACAAGTGAAGCAAAATAGGCAGACAAGAACTTGGCTACGTACCTAGAATAAAAGCTGAAACTAGCAGATTCCTAGTTCCTCACCTTGTAGGTAACACTGACAGATTCAGAAGTAATTCTTCCTTTTATTAGCTGGTACTTAATATGGTGAAACAATTCCAGTAACATTTCAGCTACTTCATTCACCATATGACATGTTTGTTGACTATGCTCCATCTTCTCACACCACAAAAATGGTAACTTACCAAATCTCAATATTCTAGTATAAAAAAGATAAGCATTACAATGTCAGTAAAACCCTGACATTGTAGAACAAAATGAACATTTTGGAATAACAACTCCATTAACATCTACTTAAACTGCTTTAAAAAACAAATAAATAATGCCCTACAAACTCCACTGGTATATCCTACTCTATTACAAATGGATGAAGCAACATCTCCAGGTTCATGCACAGCTCTGCTGACCCCTCACAAAACTCTGGGACATCACTGGATATTTTATTCAGGACAATTTTTAATTGTTCTGTCTAGGGGCATTATAATTTTCACTGTATGGTGTGTGTATATACACACAGGATATACACCTTATGGTATATAAAGTTATAGACTGTAAAATGTTAAAACACTAAGGGTGAAGGAAGCAACAATTCCTCCAACAAACAGAGCGAATACTGCCACTCAGGAGTTACCTGTATTTAACAGAATTTTAGTTTGACTGAAGCAATGACTTCAGCATCTGCAGTAAAATGCCCAAACAACATCCCCCAACAGAGGCTCTGACAGAGACAAAACAAAGGCAGAAGACAACGACCCAAATTTCAGAGAACCAACCTACGCTCCTCAGGAACCCTGGCTCCGTGTTCCACCCAGCGCTTGCTTCACGAGTGATGCCGACACTGGGAGTGGGACTGGTTTGAGATGCAGCCACCCGAGGGGTTCTGGAGGTGCCAGCTCTGCCCCTCGAGGCCTGGAGGAGACGGCCACCACTGCTCAGCTGCTCCGTGCTGACCAGAAAACCCATCAGGAGGCCGACAGAGTCTTGCACGTGGAACGTCCGTGCGCAGGTTCTTCAAATACCTGGCTCAGAGGTCTTTTCCTTTCCCAAAAAGTTTACATGGCAACTATCCTGCTACTCCTTCCAGAACTCACCACCTCCCTTTGTGCAGCTTTATGTCCTGCGTCGCTTGGCAGCGCTCGGGCTGGAAGGATTACTGTTGGCATTTAAGACCTTCTCAGTGACTCTGTTGCGTTTCCTCTTATCGGATCCTTCTTTGGACCCAGGATCTGATGAAGTTTTCTCTTTCTCTTTGCTGCTTGGCTTTTCAGTTGTTTTTCCTAAACTTCCAGAGGGTGCAAAAACTGAAATAGGATCAAAGTAATGATTCCGGATCAGAGTCATACAAGTCAAACAAGAAGTGACATCAAATTTCTTTATATTACACAGAACTTTTCAAACCAGTCAATTCTCAGCATATTCAACCACCATTAAGTAGTACTTTCAGTTTCAAAGGAAAAAAAATCTTTTGTAGGAAGGCACATCTTGCTTTTATTATTTTCTTTAAAAGACAGGCACGGATTTTGACAGGCTAAAAGCAAAATTCATTAAGCAGAATTAAACAGCACTTAAAATACTTAATAGGAACACTTACAGAACCAATCTGAAACTTATGATCAGCAATGCTCATTACATTTGGTATTGTTGATAAGATTTTGAAACTGAACACCCAAAATGTGAAACTGAATATATTTTCAAAATACATTTTTAGATCTTTTATTGCACTCAATCTGAAAACACCACTTATTCTGTGATATAAATATAAAATTATATAGTTAACAGTTGGCTCAGACTGTTAAGGTAAATAGAACTCCTGCTGTTCACATTTGACTTTGTTCTACGGCAAAGCGTCAGGAAAAGAAGATTTATATTTAAAAGAAGCAAGATAATGCAAATAAACTAAACTAAAATAGAAACCCCCACTCTGCCTGCCCTCCCACAGAAGCATACAATATTTTTTGACTTATAGGCTCTATTTTTCCCCATCACTACAAAGATCCTAACAGGAAGTACTTAGGTTCACTAAAGCTCGACTCAGTTTTCTTTCAGAGTTTCTTAGATTACTCCTGGGGTCAAGTGCATATTAAAAGCAAAGAACTCCAAAGCTATACAACTTTATACATAAGAATCAGGAGCAAAGGAAGACATTTCAGTGCAGCAGACACTGGCTTACTCTGCCCAACTGTTCCAGTTCTTGGCACGAGCTTATGCCGAGTACAAATCACAACACACACCAGACTTGGTATTTACATTTTAACATTCACTTCTCAGAGTTACAGCTGCTTTTTAATCTCTTATTACACAGTAGAGAGTTACAAATTTACCTTCCTCAGGACCCGCATGCGTTTCCATCTCTTCTTTTATTTCCTCTTTTACTTCTTCTTCCATCATTACTTTTCCTACAGAAAAGGTGTCAGGCAATGGTTAGACGGTATTGAAGCACCATTAGGTATTTTTTCAGGATCAGTAGCCTCAGCAGATGTGCATAATGTTAACTAGGGAACTACAGAGTTGAATCCCAAGAAAGTAAAAACACAGGAGATGATTTCACAGTGCAATGAAACCACAGTGAATCTATACAGATGCCTCTAAACATTTCATATTGGTTTTGTTTTCAACCAATTTTAACCCAACTACAGAAAAAAAAACCCTGACAACTCAGGAAAAATCTATCATCAGACATTAAAACCCAGTAATTGTTTTAAAAATAAGACACAGGAACCATATTAAAAATGGTAACAGCCTAAAACTTAGATATTTATACCAGCAAAAGGTACAAGTCCATGGCCAGAAAAGCCACTTTCTCCAGCTATTGAAACTGCAGCTATTCAGCAAGTATATTCCTGGAGTTCATTTTTAATCATTAGCTGAATTGCTATTTAACTGCTTTATATCATTGTTTGTACAGAGTATTTTATCACAGAAATATTATCATATCCAAATGATATGCAGAAAATGTTACTTTCACCAGCTCCAGAGCTCCTATTCTTAAAAAATTATCTTGCTACAACACGACCCACATTAGAGTGTAGGGATCATCTATTTAGCAAAAATTTGGGCCTGATATAATATTACAGCTGTCTTGACAAACTGCAAAAAACCCACAATAAACTACTAATCACCTTGCAGAGAACCACATTTTGCCTTTCACTCTGCAAATTAATATCAGTGAAACTCGTGGATCTTCTGCATATACCCAGAAGGAAAAGATGAATCTAAATGGTATAAACAAAACTTGTTTGTGTTATATTAGCATCCCCTCTACATTATATTTAAGAATATGAGAAACACAGTGTGGAATTTTACCAAAGCTTTCTATCTCCTGCTAGCCTGTCTCCTACAGCACTCAATCACACAGGCTTACTATGAGAAGATGACACAAGCAGTGTGATCCTTTCCCCAACAGTTTCCTTCAGTCAGATGATTCAAAAATTGATGAGATAAACGTGTATCTGTTTAACACCCCCTTTTCCTGATACACCTCACACAGCAGTCTGAAAGAATGGCCTTGAATTGGCATGATACAGTCTTTTTTTGGGGGGGTAGTTCTGTGAAGCTACCTGTTCTGACAGAAGATTACAGCAATCAACCTATCCCATCTTACCTTCTCTCACTTCTTGAATCATTTCATCAGGGAGAGCAAAATTCTTCTCTATATTAGGGAAAGGAAGAATCTCAGATTCGTGCTGAGAAAGACAAGAAAGACCTCTGTGAATGACTGGTAAAAATTTTAATACGAATTTAGCTATCTCAACCTCTGTTTTACATGCAATTAGTAGCTTAATAATTCTTAACAAGGCACTTCAGAGAATCAGGAGGCTCCTCATGTCAAACTGATTACTAAGGTCAAGATATTTAGAGGTCATGTAGTATGATCATTTTAAAGTAACTTCTGGAACCCAACTGTGGCAAATTCTTATACAGCTACAACCTCCCTGTTGACCCTTAAGTACCTATGTAAACATTTGATGGATTAACATTTAGGCAACTGTAATAAACAAAGTCAGAACACAATATAGGGAAAAAAACCAAACCAAACAAACCCAAACTACTGCAGGTGCCATTGTCTCCCACCTAATGTACTTTTATACAAAAAAAACTCCCTCAACTCACTAGAACGACCCAAAATTCTTAATAATGTGAAAGATATGACAGGCCCAGCAATTTCTCTCCCACCTAATGTACTTTTATACAAAGAAAACTCCCTCAACTCACTAGAACGATCCAAAATTCTTAATAATGTAAAAGATATGACAGGCCCAGCAATTTTGGCCTACCAAGAAATAAGAATGTGGCTCCATCGACCCTTTATACTCACAAGAGCTTGCATATCATACATGGTGCTCAAATGGTCCCAAATCACTTTGGAAGAAATCTGCCGTCCGATGTTCTGACTGAATTTATCTCGGATACAAATCATGTGGAAATGGCGATTCACACCTAGGGGGGAAGAACTCGGTGCAATTAACACCACTAATAGTACTACTTATGCTATACAATTTAAAAAAATAAATCATTCTATCGTTACAGGGAAATAACAGCGGGTGGGAGGAACACATAGCGACCTGGGCAGCTCTGCCCGGCTGGTTCCTGGGTCGAGGGGGGGCCGGGAGGCCGCTAGAGGCAGCAGCGCAGCGCGGCCTGG
>NW_008581224.1:0-3731 GCF_000691845.1 Merops nubicus | reverse complement strand
GGGGCCGGGACTGGCGCAGCCGGAGCAGGTGGCCCAGCCCCCCCCAGGTTTTAAAATAGAGTCTGATCAGCAACACAATCCACAGGATCATGCAGGCTCTTCTGTGTGATATGTATATAAACAAACGTTTTTTTAACAACTTTTTAAAATTTTGATGTGAAGTTATAGTTTTATAACTGGCTTATGTTTTATTGGAGAAATCTTGCCTATAATTCTATAAAGAAAGGTGACATTCCAAAATGTCAAGCATATCTTTTTTACACAGATTATGCAAAATTCAAGTTGTATTTTAACCCCTTAGTACAACCTGTAACAGTGGTCTACCACTTCTTTCTGTTTAAGTAGAGATATTGAATATCTCCTCAAAGTCAGAATAAAATTCCTCCAGGAGCATAAAATTATTGAACTATATTGGTCAGTGTTATTTCCCTACTCTTACTTTATCTCTAGTCTTCACCTGAAAGTGATGCTTTTGTAGAAGACTTGCAAAGTGACTTTCCCATATTGTTTTAATTGCTTAAAAAAAAAAAAAAGCACAGCACTTTTGATGATTTGTGAAATTTTTGGTATGTCCGTTCTTGACATGTTGGTTTATATAGAAGTTGGGTTTATATACAAACTATAGAAATTGATCTCTATTTCTTACAGTTCCTACAAAGGTGATCTGTAAAATTAACTGAAGAAAGTGTCTGATCCTGTTGAAATGCAATGAGTTGCTGACCTAACACTTTTCATAGCACTGCTTATGTTGTTTGTGAGGGTTTTGCTTCCAAAATACATCTTCCCTGACCATAATTAATACTAGTGTCAGAATTAGAGAACCTATTGGTAGTCTTGTGGAGGAAACTGCTATCTTTGAGCACTTTAAGGCTTTGAAATACTAACCAACGTGGCAGCTTGTTTTGATCGGGTCGTAACGTGTCCAATGGAACCACTTTCCCTTCTACTGATGCACTTAATGTACTGGCCTTGAGCTGATGCTGACGTACACAGTAAGGCTGTTCTCACGGTAGGAAGTTGTGTTACTGTTTCACAATAAAAAGCATTATGGCATTGGGCTGCTTTTTCCATGTGTAGCTTCTGGGTGCCCAGGTACTGTGGAAAAATCAGCGGCACGTGCTCAGTGTGTAGAGTGTGGGCTATCAACAGTTTTTAAACAGTCTTTCAATATTTCTGGATGTTAACGTGTAATCTGTATTTGACTTTCACTCACCCCATTTATTACTGCCCTTTGCAGTCATCAGAAGCAGAAGTCCTGTCCCTTCCTCCCTCTCCTGTCCCCCTCCCTGCATTTAGAGTACAAGTTGGGTTTTGGTGCAACTTAAGCTGTCTCCAGATAAGTTTATTTGTTCTAAACCTCACTGGGGTAGGAAAGATTTGAAACACTATGTTAGACTAGACAAAAGCAGAGATGCTGTGTTAGTTCTGGATGCATCTTTTTAATATCAATTATTACTCTTCTCTTTATAAGGGTCTCTAAAATATGTTACTCTATTATAAATCTTACTTTGTGCAATATTGTTTGTGTAGGCTTTTATATACATACTAGCACCTCAGTGTAGAGGTCACTATTTTAAACTGATAGAAAAATAATCATCAGAAGATACTGCAGTGATTAGTTAGAACCTGTATTACTCCTTATGTGTATGTATGTATTGTCTTCGGTACAAAAATGAGGACTAGGAAATATTTCAATTTAAAACATTTACAGATTGAAGTGGTAGTGACTTGTTTAGTAATCTGTGTAAATAAGGTGTTAGAATGGAAAGCTTATATGATGAAAAGTAATGTGATTCATGCAGGGGTGTAATTTAATCTTAGCAGAAATTCTAGATGACCCAGGCGGGTTCATAATGAGCCGTCTGTTCTCTGGTGGGTTTTTTCCACTTTTTATGTTGAGAGGAATTTCATAGCTTTAAGGGTTGTGCAAAGGAGAATTCCTCACAGGCAATAGCGGTTTCAGCTCATCCTTCACGTTCACAGACCGTGTTACCCAAGGGTGTCCTTTCCTTTAAGCCAAGTCTGCTAGTCTTCCAAGTGCCCATGTCCCTTCTCACAGTGCAGCTCCTCGGCTGTGGCAGCAGCGGAACCTCCGTGCCCTGGCCCTTCCGCACAGCGCTGCGAGCGCTCCCTCGGGAGCTGACGAGCTGGCAGAGCCTGCAGCCCCTCTGCAAACCTGACTCTAAAGGCAGAATAACCAGATTAAGGGCCCCCAAACACCAGCTTGTCTGTTTTGCAGTGAAAGTTGAAACAGAATGAAAAGGGAATCATGTCCTCTGTAAATGCTAGTGGCATGTCTTCCAGTGGGTAGAGGCAGACCAGAGTGGCTTATGTTGCTTTCAAAGCTGTAGCTTTAGTGAAATCTGTGGCTGCAGTCTGAAATGTCCAGAAAATGCTCTGACTTATCTCTTTGGGTGGAGGGACATGACCAATAGTATCGTGCTCTCTTTGTCTCCCATTATTGACTTAAGATCTAGTGTCAGATGTAAAAACAGAAATGTGTCTTCAAATTACTTGAATGTTGCTGATGCTCTTCTAGTGTGCTTGCAAGACTGAGGAGAAGAGTAGCAAACTTGATAAAAGTCTATTACCTAAATACATTATCAGCTTTGGTACACTTTAACCAAAATTATGTCCTACTCTCAAACTCCACCGCGGCTCTGGGTGTAAACCATGATAGGGATTGCTTGTGAGCTGATGGCTCTACTGTCCAGCTGTTGTGTTGAGATTGCTAAAATTGTGCTGAAAACAACAGAGCAGAATTAGATACATGTCCTTCTGAATGAGCCAGCAGTTAGAGTACTGATTTGTGTAAGCTCTAGCTGTTTACAAATGTAGTAACAAGTTCAAGCCACGTAGTGTTTGCTGAGCAAAGCAAATCTCTGGGATGGTCCAAGTAAACATTTCTGAGTGTATCTCATGCTGAACACCTGGCTGTTTGAATTTCTCTAAGATTTCTTAAAACAGCTTGTATAATGAGAAGAATCAAACTTTGGCACATTTCATGGGTTTTTCTAATAGTTCTCAGTGGTACTGATACAGAACAGTTCATAAATATGAATATGCTGGTCAGTTCCTGTAAATGGTTAGTTCTCTCTTTATGAGGATCTACCCTGTGATGCGTGTGTCAGTTAAGTAGAAGACTCTCCTGCTTTATGCTGGAGACAGCTGCTAATGCAGAGCAACCAGCTCTGAGGCATGGAGCTCGGGCTCAGGCTCGATTTTAAATAAACTGAAGTGTCAGTTGGGATCACGGTGAACGGCTCAGTTGTGCTAGCAGACAACCAGCAAAATGCAATTTAAAGATGAAATGCCAGTTAGCCTCAGCTTCCTCTCTCCTTCAGACACGCTACAAGTCATGTTGGGCAGATACTTGTCACGTTCTCTTCCAGGAGGGTGAGACACTCGCTGAAGTGTTCTCAGGGGATTTATAATCGGCATTTTCACAGGTGTAGATCTTGCCATACAGAAAAAAGGCTCTCTGCTGTGTTCTGTCGGTTTTCCTGCATGTTACAGCTCCATTCTGGGACCAGGCTCCTTGTCAGAGCTTCTCCCACAGGCCCGAGCTCGAGTCCGTGAGCTGGTGCGGCCCTGATGGTTTTGGGTCTGAACCAACTGATGGACTCGAGTTGTGGTTTCCGCGGCGAGCCGAGCGTTGGCAGCTCTGCGCTCGCCGGGCGCTGTGGGGGGGGTTTGGCCTGGCCCCTCTCCCGAGCTCGGCCCGTGCGGGC
>NW_008581223.1:0-204 GCF_000691845.1 Merops nubicus | reverse complement strand
GATGTGGTGGATGGACTGTTTGGTGGATCAGGGATGGGTTGGAAGGTCCAGTGGACACTTGGCTCAGTGTCCAGGTGGAGATGGGTGACAAGTGGTGCCCCCCGAGGGGTCTGTTCTGGGAGCAGAGCTGTTTAACATCCTGATCAGTGACATAGGTGGTGGGGTTGAGGACATCTGCAGCAGCTTTGTGGATGACACCAAGCT
>NW_008581222.1:1218-1710 GCF_000691845.1 Merops nubicus | reverse complement strand
TAAGAGCATTTCTCTCCTTGCAACATATTTCTAGCTCCCTGGAGTCCACTCAAGGATTTGACAAAGTTAGGGGCCTTGTTAAGGAGTTATGAGAATGGCTCTTCAGTGACAAATGAAAACAATTTGTGCAAAGACATGATGGCAGATGGTGCCGAGCATCTCCCACATCAGCTGTGGAGCACCACTGTCCAAGACCTACCCCTGCCCAGCTCCAGGGCTTCCCTGGGGGACAGGGCTGCAGGGGAGGAGAGCTTAGAGTTGGCTGCAGCTTCCTGCAGCTCAGCCCAAGCACCAGGCCGCGGGTGAGCACAGGGAAGGGGAAAGGACACAGCAGCAGCACCACGAGCTGAGCTGGACCCCGTCGGCAGCCTCCGGACTAGCAGTGAACCAGCCCCTTGTGGCATCCCAGCAGCCCTGCAGAGCAGCCCCAGTACCAGCAGCAGGCAGGACAATGGCTGCAGGTCAGCAGCCCCAGGCAGAGCTGGAAGAGGA
>NW_008581222.1:456-1113 GCF_000691845.1 Merops nubicus | reverse complement strand
TATCAATTCCGCCCCGCTCCCCGCTCCTCCTCCAGGCTGCAGCGCTCAGAGACAGGCTCAGAGCTCCCCCCAGGGAGGAAGAGGAGGCAACGCAGAGACAGAGACAGCACCAAGCAGCATGGAGCTACCACCACACCCGCTGCAGACCCCAGTGTTATTCCACCACACCCCCAGCAGTTCAGGGTCCCCACCAGAGACCCCAAACCTCCCACCCAGGGCTAAGAGCCACGAGAGCACCGGCAGAGGCACTTTGCTTCCAGGTTTTATTGGCCAGGGAGGCTACGCCCCTCCAAGGATAAGGCAGCACTCCCAGTCCCACCAGTAAGACCGGACTGGTAAGGTGGACAAGCCCTTTTGTGGTGTTAGGAGCACGTTGAGGGGTGGAAGACACGGCTTGAGATGGGGAAGACGACAGAAGGAACAGCAGCACCTTTGTGAGGAAGGTACAGATTAGGACCGGAGTACCTGAACAGGCAAAACCAGTCCCCAGGCTGGGCTAAGCCATGACAAGACTCAGCAGAAGCTGGGACACCAGAGAGCCAATAAGTGACATGAATTCCCAGGCCTCAGCTCTCACCACCCCCAGGTGACTCCTCTCCCTGGCCTCACCGAACACAGCTGAGAGCTGGCTCTGCTGCTCCCCATCACGACATCTCC
>NW_008581222.1:0-333 GCF_000691845.1 Merops nubicus | reverse complement strand
CGGGGGCGCACCTGGTAGCCAGTCCTGGGGACAGCCCTAGCAGAGAACCTCCTGCCTCCCCACAGCTCCCCTTGAGTGGAGCTCACCTGCTCTGGGGTCAGGTCCCGCTGCGCCTGCGCCAGCATCTCGTAGCCCACCATGAATTTGCGGACAGTGGCGGAGCGGAGCAGGGGCGGGTAGTAGTGGGCATGGAGCTGCCAATGTCCACAGTCCTCCTCCAGGTAGGGACCCGTAGGGGCTCCTGCCGGGGAGGCAGGTGCTGCATGAGCCCCGGGGAGGGGGACATGGGTGAAAGGGTTGTGAGGGTCCCCCAGTCATGCCACTCACCATGCC
>NW_008581221.1:0-1444 GCF_000691845.1 Merops nubicus | reverse complement strand
TCTTCCCATCCCTTCCCCTTCCTCTACATCCCAAATATTCCCACAGCATCAGCTGCCCCTGGATGGAGTGGGACCCATCCACCTGAGGACAGGCCCACCCCATCTGAGGAAGCCCTGTCATGGGGGCCAGTAGGGGCTCCAGATCATTGAACAACTGGGTGCAGAGAGAGGACCTTGCCCCGAAGAGAACAGGATTCTGCAGACAGAAGAAACAATCACCCTGGGAGATGACCTGGCGTGGTTCAATGTAGTCTTCACCAGGAAAAAAAAAAGGGGTTATGGGCACAGATCCCTGGGAAAGGACCCAGTGTTGCTGATGAACAACCCAACTGGTTGCTCCACCAAACCACACTCCTAAAGTTGGTTCCTAGAGTTTGGAGCATGGGTAATAACATGCCTTTGTGTCTGTACAGGATAATGCCTGGTGAAGAGCTTGGTGTGGGCCATGAGTAGGATTTAGACCCTCTGGCTACTCTGTCATAGCTGACAGGGCATAAAGAGGGGTGTTGGGACCGAGTCACCTGTCTCCTCTGTGGATGTCAGAGCTGCTCAGAGGCATAGAGGAAAACCTGATTTAGGAGGAAACACTCAAATTTTTGAATGAAGCAGAAAACTGAACTCAGGAACTAACTGCATGAAGGAATTACTAGTGGTATCCCTCAGGGGCTGATGATGTTTAAAGTCCTCATTAAGGACAGAGATGATGGGATGGAGCATGCTCAGCAAGTTCATGGATGACCCTATACTGGGAGGTGGGGGAAAGCAGGGCTAAAACACTGAAGGGACCCTGACAGGCTGGAGAAAGTGGTGGACAGCCTCAGCACAAAGTCCAGGTCCTGTGGCACCAGGACAGACTAGAGATGATAGCTAAGAAACCAGCTTCAGAGAAAAGAATCTGGGGAGCCCTGGATTACAAAGAGTTGCGCAGAACTCAGCAGTGTGTCCTGGCTAAGAAGGCCAACCACAGACTGGGCTGTGTCAGCACGTGTGCAGCCAGCAGGTCAGGGGAGGTGATCCTTACTGTGACTCCTGTGAGGCCACAGCTAGAGTGCTGTGTCTATTTTTGGATTGCCCAGTTCAAGAAAGACACAGATGTACTGGGCTGAGTCCAGCAAAGACCACCAAAATGGCCATGGGCTGGAGCAACTGATGTATAAGAAGACACTGAAGGAACTGGGTTTACTCAGCCTCAAGAAGAGAAGGCAAAGACCATTCGCTGTCTGCAGCTACTGAATGAGAGGATGTAGAAAGGCCTATGATCTAGTGATTAGGGAAATTCAGAGGAAGGTTGGACTTCCATGATCCTGAAGGTCCTTTCCAACCACGGTGATTCTATGATTCTCTACTCTGAGCCATACAGTGGAAGAAGCAAAAGATACAAGCTGCACAAAGAAAAATTCCAAGTAGTTATTAGGACTTTAATCAACATTAATCGATGAGGGGC
>NW_008581220.1:0-2121 GCF_000691845.1 Merops nubicus | reverse complement strand
GGCTCTGCTCACCACAACACCAGGTGAAGTCATAATTAAAGTAGTGCTCCCTGTCTGTGCATTGCTTCACAAGGGGTAAATGAAAATGTTCCCAGAGAATTTTAAAGCAATAGGTAAACACTGGGAAACATGTATATGTGTAGATCTTGATTCCTCCAGAAGTAAATCACCAGTACAAACAGCCCTTCTGTTAACCAGATGAAGACTAGTGTATTAAATCCAACTATTTGGATTACATCTTGACTTCAACAAAGCTTTTGAAGCTGTCTCCAACAGTATCCTCAGAGCCAAGCTTGAGAAGTGTGGCTTTGATGGTTGTGTGGTGAGATGGATTGGAAACTGGCTGAAGGACAGAGCCCGGAGAGTTGTGGCCAGTGGAGCAGAGTCTAGTTGGAGGCCTGTGGCTAGTGGTGCCCCTCAAGGGTCAGTTCTGGATTTAGTACTGCTCAATGTTCAGTGTCCTGGGTGAAGGGATAGAGTGGTACCCTCAGCAGGCTTGCTGGCGATACAAATCTGGGAGGAGCAGCTGACACACCAGAAGGCTGTGCTGCCATCCAGTGTGACCTGGACAGGCTGGAAAGCTGGGCAGGGAGAAAATAAATGAAGTTTTACAAGGGTAAGTACTGCATCTGGGGAAGAACAACCCCATGTATCAGTACAGGTTGGGGGTTGATCTGTTGGAGAAACAGCTCTGGGGAAAAAGACCTGGAGTCATGGTGGACAAGAGGATGACCGTGATCCAAAAATGTGCCCGTGCAGCCAAGAAGGCCATGGCATCCTGGGGTGCATTAAGAAGAGTGTGGCCAGCAGGTCGAGGGAGGTTCTTCTCTCCATCTACTCTGGTGAGGCCCCACCTGGAGTACTGTATCCAGTTCTGGGCACCCCAGTTAAAGAAAGACAGGGAGCTAGTGCAGAGCCACTAAGATGATTAAGAGTAGAGCACCTCTCTTAAGAGGAAATGTTTAGAGAGCTGGGTCTCTTTAGCCTGGAGAAAAGGAGACTGATGGGTGACCTAATTAATGTTTATAAATATGTAAAGAGCAAATGTCAGAAGAATGGAGCCAGGCTTTTCTCAGTGACATCCAGTAATAGGAGAAGAGGCTGTGGTTACAGGCTGGATCATAGGAAGTTTCAGGTAAACATAAGGAAAAACTTTTTCACAGTGAAGGTGACAGAGCACTGGAACAGGCTGCCCAGAGAGACTGTGGAGTCTCCTTTTCTGTAGACATTCAGAACCTGCCTGGATGCATTCCTGTGTGGCCTGATCGAAGTGATCCTGCTCTGTCGGGGGGTTGGACTACATGATCTTTCGAGGTTCCTTCCAACCCCTAATGTTCTGTGATTCTGTGATTTGCTACTTAGGTCTAGGAAAAGTGAATAGATGGTTATATTTATGTCAGGTATATAGATTCTAAAACGAATAGGTTATTATTGCAACTTTAGCATGATCCATATCTTAACTTTTACCCATGAGCAAGACAGTCTAATGCTTAGACTTTTTGTTTTTTTTTTTTTTTCACCTTATCCTAAGGTCCAGCAATGAAGGCAAGACTCCAAGGCTAGCTCCCAGGAGACTGTACCTTTTTCTGTACAGCAAGTGAATCTACTTAAAGTTGCTTCTCTAGGATCTTCTGAGGATCTTTCTACTGAACAGCAAGCTTTTCATGCTGGCTTATTGTCATCAGTCTCCTGGTTTGAGCAAAATGTTATTTTCAGTAGTTAATCCAATCTATATCCCTGCCATTTACTGTTGCTCATTATATCCTGCTGTTATTTTTGGGGACTAGTCTCCAGGACGAGTTGGTTACTTCTTCATGTTACTTTTGGGTCAGTAGCATCATTAATCTCCAGGCAATTCCCTTCCTTCCATTCATCATGCTCAGATCAGTCTGGGTTCCCATTTCTTATAGACAGTAGCTATAAAGATTACTACATACATACATGTGTCTGGAAGGGTCATGGCAGCAACAGAAGCTTCTTCCTGCTCTGACATGACCTGTATATTGAAGGTAAACTTTAAAGTCCTTTTCAAATTTCCTTTATTCACTTTGCTTTCTTTAACATATTACTTGAGGTTCTGTGTCTGTTTGTTGTGGGAGCAGAGCCCGCCCTAGGCAGGGA
>NW_008581219.1:0-2387 GCF_000691845.1 Merops nubicus | reverse complement strand
GCGCACGGCACTCACCTCGCCTGGAACTCCTTGGTGCAGAGGGAGTGAGTGATGTGCTCGATGGAGTCGCAGAGGCAGTGCGTGTAGTCGTAAGTGGGGTAGATGCACCTGCGGGGCAGCCGCAGTCGGCCCCGGGGCAGACCTCCCGCCGACCCACCCGGTTGTCCCCGGTGCGGTGGTGCGGAGTGAACTTGATGCGGTAGGCAACGGGGTCCATCTTCCCATCCTCCATCACCAGCTTCATCCGCAGCGTGGCCTCCCCCTCCCCAAACTTGCCCTTTCGCATGTCCTGTGGAGCAGGGAAGGCTGTTGGCTGAGCCCCAGGCCCAGACCCCACAGGCACGCAGCTCCTGTCCCCAGCCAGGAGTAACTCAAAGAGCAGGAGAGACTCATCCACGGGCCGGTCCCGCCATGGCGAGGGCGGTGGGTTGTGGCCCTTGATCTCCTCGACCTTCTGGTGGCAGACGTATGCCTGGCCCCTATGGAGGGGAAACGCCGTCACCAGACACAAGCAGCCCGTTCCCTTGGGGAGGGGGAAGCCCGGCCGTGGCACAGGACATTCATGCCACCCCAGCATGCTCACCTGCGGATGAGCTCCAGGGCCCAGGTGTAGAGCTGGTCGAAGTAATCTGACGCATGGGTCACCGCATAGGGCTGGTAGCCTGCAGGGACGGGGGAAACAGGGCAGGTTGGAGGCATCCACAGGGCCCAGCAGCAGGACTTGCAGGCAGGGATGTCTCCAGCAGCGCCTGGCCTGATCGTGCCCTCCCCAAGCTGAGCCGTACCCAGCCACTCCACCATCTCCCGTATGGCTGTGAAGTACTTCTCCTCCTCCTTCTCAGGGTTGGTGTCATCATAGCGCAGGAAGCACACGCCACCGTTGGCCTGGGGATGGGGGACAGTGAGCAGGCAGCAGCTGAGCAATGGAGGGAGGCAGGGCCTGGGAGGAGCTGCCAGTGGGGCTTGGTGCTTCTCACCTTGGCATAGCCAAAGTTGAAGTTGATGGCTTTGGCATGGCCGATGTGCAGGATCCCATTAGGTTCAGGAGGAAACCGTGTCCGTACCTGCAGCAGGGAAAGGGAACTCAGGACACTCTTCCCATCCCTGACAGCAAGGGCACCGACGTGATCCCCAGATGATCCCAGAGAGCCCCCATACCAGGTGGGTGCTGCCTCCAGCCATGCTCCCTGTGAACCGTGTGTGTCCCCAGCCACTCCACCCAACCGGCTGGAGCCAGGCACAGTAGCTGGGCTGGTGGACATGGCCTCACCTGCCCACCCGTGATTGCCAGGTGCTGCTTCAGCAGAGCCATGGTGTTGGGTGTCACCACGTAGCCCTCCGTCTTGTAATTCTCTCCTGCGGGCAGAGGGTGCTGAGGGCTGCAGCAAAGCCCAGACCGAGCCAAGCCCCACAGCTGGCGGGGAAGGATGTGAGGCTGGGCCAGTCCCCTGGCTGTGGGCTCCGCCAAGCCCCAGACCGAGCCAAGCCCCACAGCTGGCGGGGAAGGACGTGAGGCTGGGCCAGTCCCCTGCAACACAGCTAGCTGGCAGCGGCTCATGGCACTAACCCGGCTTGTGGAACTTGAGGGCTTCCCCCCGCAGCTGCTCCAGCAGCGACCGTGTCTCTGTGCCCACCTCGCCTGCGGGGAGGGACGGGGCTGAGCAGGGGCCTGACCGCAGCTCCTGGGGCTCAGTTCAGTGGCAGGGCCCGGCCAGGAATCAAAAATCAAAAGGCTGGGAAGCTGCCTGCAAGAGGATGTTCTCTTACCGTTCTCCACCACAGCTGCCTTCTGCTTCTCTGCTGGGGCTGGCCGGGCCTTTGCAGCCTGCAGGGACAACCACAGCATCCTGAGTGCCCGGCCCTGGCACACACCTTCCCCTCCTGACCCACCCTGCTGCCGCCAACGCTCCCTCAGTCCCACTCCAATGGTGACGGATGGTCCGAGCAGCTACTTGGGATACTGCCTGGACACCCAGTAGGGAACCACCGCCCCAGTCCCCAGCCTTCCTCTCCTCCTCACCTTTGGTTTCTTTTCCAGGTCAGCTTCTGTCTTTGGCCCCAGCAAATGCAGCACCTGGAAGAAAGACGTAGACAGAAGTAGAAAAGTGTCTGATGCCTCAAAACCTGGACGTGGCCCTGTCCAGCTGTCACTCCCCTCACCTTGCCTGCACCTACCCCACTGGCAGGCTGTCCCCAGCACCAGGCCCTCTCACGGGACAGACCAGCAGCTCTCATACTGGGCATGGCACCAACAGGGCACACCACCCCAAGCAGCGCCCAATCCACTGCCCTCACACCCACCTGCAGGTCCACCTCATTCTTGATGGTCTTTCCGTCCGCCCACTGCAGCTGGCTCCGCGCTTCCCCTGTAGACAGGTCACGCCGCG
>NW_008581218.1:3404-3658 GCF_000691845.1 Merops nubicus | reverse complement strand
CGGGTACCACGCAGGATTACAGACTAGGGCAAGTCCGTAGGCGCAAGTTTCTCTCCGGCTCGCTGTGGCCGTCCCTTGATCTAGCAGCCGAGGGATGCAGAGTGATTTCTGGGTGGAAAGCCTTGCTTGTAGAGTTGAAACTGCAGCACTGCCCTGGCAATGCTTCTTCATAAAACATCTTTTCAAACACGCACCCTCCTCGTCATCTACAAACACAGCTGTGAGTGCATAGACGTATTGGCTCCCCCATCCGA
>NW_008581218.1:2651-3373 GCF_000691845.1 Merops nubicus | reverse complement strand
CGAGTACTAGAATATGCACGTATCTCCCCCTATAAGCGACCCTTCCCACTACCAGAAGATTTCTCTTGTTCATTTTGCCCTTATTCTTAATATGTCAGGCTCTGCCGTTGAATATCAGTCAGGAAACAGCTTTTTTAGAGAGATCTCTGTGGGAGACGAGTTTATTTATCCGAAGTAGCCTCTGCCCTCCGTGCTGAAAATAACATAATAATAGTAGGACTGTGTCTTCACCACAAATCCGAGCTCAGAGCACAGCCCACATCCTAGTCCCTATACCGGCTACCTCGTGAATCGGGCGTCTGTGTTAGCCTATGTGAGTGCTAGTTATTCCAGGCTGAACAAAAGTTCCCATCAGCTCTTGAAGGCGTGACATTTGCGGGAACAGTGAAAACGGTTCTTTGTGGGCTCGCTGGCTACCAGCATGAAGGGCAAACTGTCTGCGGGAACAAGTCGCCTTGCCCGGGAAAGGGACATTACAGATCCGCGGGGGCGGGTGGGCAGGGGACACGGAGGAAGGACCGATCCTGCTGCTCCTTGTGGGTGCACACTCGGACTCTCTCTCTCTCACACACACACACACGTACGTGCGCAGATGCTCCGCGCTACCGTACACGCTCCCGGGACCCACGCGAGGGTTACCCACGCGGTTGGCCGGAGGGGCTGCCCATCGACACGCCACGTTGGTGCTCGGCTGGAAGGGTGACGCATGACGGCCTCCTGGC
>NW_008581218.1:1912-2630 GCF_000691845.1 Merops nubicus | reverse complement strand
GTGCTCGGCTGGACGGGTGCAGCTTGCTGCCCTCCTGGCTTCGCTCTGCCCCGCTCCCCCAGCTCAAGGATGCAGCTGAAGAAGCTCCTTAAGTCGCTTTTTAATTTTTTTTTTTTTTCTTTTTTTAGGGCGAGGGGTCCCACCACCCGATCCAACTAGCATAGAGACTAACCGGTACACGTGTATACATTTCTCCCCGAAGTGTTCGGTTGGTGGAGAAATGTTCGGCTCTGATACTTTCGAGGCTATCTCTTTTTCCAATACTCTGTCCGTGATGGTATGATCCGTCTCACCATGTTATAGAGAAAATACCCCTAAATGGCTTTTTTTTCATAGCTTTTCGAGTATCTCTCAGTCTTGCAGATTAAACGATCGGCTGCTGGGAAAAAAAAAAAAAAATTAAAAATTCACAAGACCGTGAAAGGAATAAAACTCTAAGTCCATAAAGATGAAATGTAACGAGTATGTTGAATACATAACGCTGCTATATAACAGTTTCAATTAGTTGAGTAAGTCCACTGTAACGTCTTGTAAAGGTGTAAGGACACATTTACAGTATAAGCACATAATGTTCTCAACTGTACGAGTTAATTATTTCCAGATTTATTTTTTTTTAGAAGTATGTTTCACAAGTAAAGGCTCTGTCCGGGTACAAAACAACTGGTGTATTTTTTCCAACATTAAACATCTTGAGTTCATAATTAGAAGCGGAGGAAAG
>NW_008581218.1:0-1900 GCF_000691845.1 Merops nubicus | reverse complement strand
ATTAGACTCGGGTATTTTAGAGGAAAAAAAAAAAAATGTTACCAGCGCTTTGTCTTTCGGGAAGCCGCGGTTGTGGTGGCTGTGCCCCCGTCGCTAGATTTATCTCTGTATCTCAACAACAAGAGTACATAAGGCAATAACACCGCCCGGCACAGCCCAGACCTGTAAGGCGGTTGTGTGCAACCAGCGGCCGGGAGGGAGTGGGGAGCAGAGCTTTTCTCTCCTAGTATTCACGAAATCCCGACAAATGTTACGAAAAGTGTTTATTTCCTTCCATCCTCAGTGGGGCTGGGGCAGACCCCCGGAGAAAGTTGTCGATGCTCTATTCGCTTCCCCCATGCCTTGCCTCCAGGGATGACTGTCCGGTCATTCTCTTGCTTTTTTATGTTGTAAAGGTCGGGAGTACTTTGTTCCTGAGGAATTGAACTTGCACCCACTCCCAAGCGGAGCCAAAATCTCACCCCTTCCCCTGTGAGACTGCGCTACCTACCTGGACCCATCTGTTTCCAACTGTCCCAGTCAAAACGGGCTGCCTGAGTTCGCCTCTCTCCTGCCAGTTTATCTTGAATTTTATCCCATATTAAATCATATTTTGATTTTCTTCAGAGCTGGTGTAAAGTCTCAGTGGGTCAAAGCTGAGACGAAAAGGAATAAAAAAGGATGGCATTTCCCATGCTTTTAGGCCTTTCCTGTAACTGATTCCAGGACCCAAAACTCCATGTGAAAGGCTTGGCTTTAGCTCCATACACTCCACAGCTTCCAAGATAAGGAGGGGCAGAGCAGGGATCCATTGGTAGAATTAACGCAAAATTTACTTTTCACTAATTTTGATAAAAGGCCCAGAAGTCCTTCTCTTTTGTACGTGTTAATCCAGAGTTGTCTGATTTAAAACCAGGGGCTAGCAGCAGAGCAAATAAAGAGTTCCAGATATCTCTTAAACATACTTATATTATTTGTTAGGGCTTTTTTGTTCCTGAGGAACCAAACTCACTTTGGGGTCGTAGGGGGTGCTCGCACCACACCAGGACTAGAGAGAAAGTCTGCAGAGGATTTTTCTTTTCCCCCTTAATCAACCACAGCATAACTTTTCACAGGAAAGGACAATACACATACATATTTAAGAAAACTTGTCTGGATTCCTTTATGGACCGTTGTACACACACATATCCCAGGAAAGGCAGAGTGCTGAGTGCTGCTTAACACCAAGGAACTTTTTCCCCATCCTGTGGGAAGTACCTGATAGAAAGAGAATCCCAGGAGCCTTGATTTTTGAGGTTGGGTGGTTTTTTTTGTTTGGTTTTGTTTTGCGGTTTTTGTTTTGTTTTGCTTTTTAAGTAACAGGAGCAACGAATTTCTAATCTCTGTAAGTAAAAGCATGTTTGCGCTTCTAAGGTTGAGAAGACTGAAAACATCTCTCTGACCTGCGACTGGGATCATATGTTGTTCTAAAGTAGAAATGTCAAAGTAAAGTAATTTACCACCTGGATGTCCTTGACTTCGGATGATTAAAGTTTAATCCGAGGTGTGTGCATAGCTTTACCGTGTTATTTAAACACATCAAAGGTCATAAAAGGATTCCAATAGCATGAGTGGCACACCAGAGAGCTTTCTCTCTGGAGAAATTCGTATTTCATTCCAGCCTAAGCATACGCATTTTAAAGAAGAAGGAAACAAAAGGGGTGGGGAAACTCAGGATGGTAAGGGGTAAAGGAATCTAAAGGGGGTGACAAACTTCAAAGAGGCTGGAGGCTCGGACTTTCGGGGATAGACCCGGGGAAGGACAAAGCCCTCAATTATCATTAGCTGTGCAGACATCTAGTGGGAAACTCTCGCAATTGCATCCCGGCCGCCTGCACCCCGCGGGAAGGCACTTACCCCGGCTCCTCGCACGGACCGCACC
>NW_008581217.1:475-817 GCF_000691845.1 Merops nubicus | reverse complement strand
CCGAGCGGGGACAGCGGCCGCTCCACTCACACGTTCTCCGTTGCATCGCCTCCCAACTAATATCGTCAGGGATTCAAGTAATTGCTGGAAAGACTGTTCATTCCCTTCGAGATACGGTAACAGTGATTTATCTTATTTCTTGCCCTGCGTTTGACTCACTCGGGCAAGGTGAGAGCGTTTTAAACCCAGCAATTAAAGTGACGCTAGCCCCGCGGTATTCAGCTCAGACTGCACTAACTAGAGCACGGAAACGCCCGTCCTGGGAGACGTTTCCAGCACAGCCAGAGGGTTTAGGGCCGAAGGGCCCCTCAGTCGGCGCGCCCCACACTTCCCCTCAGAACG
>NW_008581217.1:0-383 GCF_000691845.1 Merops nubicus | reverse complement strand
CAGCGGGTGCTCCCCAGCCGGCTTTGGACTAAAAGTAATTAAAGAAAATGAAGAGATTAATTAAGCCATACAGTGGACGTTAGTCCGGGATTATAAATTGGTTACTGGACACGGGTGAGGGAACTGAGGTGCTGCGCTGTGCTGTCAGACTGAGGCAAAGATGTGAGACCGGGCCCTCGCCTCACATGAAAATCACCCCACCACGCAGCGAGGGGTAAGTTTAATTTCCAAGCTACGCGGGCAGGGTTTCGGTGGTACAGGGAATCCTCCCGAACGGCCTGAAGCGCCGACGGCCAAGCCGGGAGATCGCCACCTACGGGCGGAACTTCCCGCCCAGGGCCGCCCGCTTCCAAGATGGCGGCCGCGCGCCTTTCCGAAATGGC
>NW_008581216.1:1192-2902 GCF_000691845.1 Merops nubicus | reverse complement strand
TTTCCCTGGGGACACAGGAGGGAGGCGATGGGGGGTGGGGAGCGCAGGTGAGACCCCCGCCCCTCCAAGCCCTACCTTCAGCTCGCAGCCCCTCCTTGGCCAGCAGCTCCCGGACCTCGCTCTCGATGTGGTGGAGCTGGGGGTTGTCCCGCCCCATCTCCCGGCGGGGCCGGTCCTGTTGCCGGGCGCCACCAGGTCCGATCCTGCTCACCCGCACCCGCACGTCGGCTGGGGGGCCAGGGCTGGCCTTCCTCCCAGCCCCCTCCTCTTCCTCCTTCTCCTTCTCTCCTGCTGGGCCAGGGCCAGGGCCAGGGCTAGGGCCAGGGCCACCCCCATCCAGCTTGTCCATGAGGCGGTTGAGGGTGGAGGCCAAGGACTTAGAGGCCTGGTTCCGGTCAAACTCCCCCTTCAGCCCCTCTGTCTCCAGCTCGTCTTCCACCTGCGAGCGATGGGGAGGGTCAAGGGTGGGCCCTATCCAGCCAAGAGGTCCCTGGCATAGTGACCCACCTCGTTGATGATGTTGTCAAACTCCTTCTCCATCTCAGTCTTCACCTCCTCCTTCAGCTGGGCCATCTGCTCCCGGGGCAGCAGAACAGCCTCCAGCTCCTTCTCAAAGCCACCCAGAAGGTCCCTGTCTTCCTCCTCATCCTCTTCTTCATCCTCTGGTTGCTCCCTCTCACCTGCTGGGGGTTCCTCAGGTACGGGGACATCTTGGGGAGCCTTCACTGCTGTTGCCGTCTCCTCCTGCTCCTCTCTCACCTTCTCCTTGGCCTGGAGGCAGAGGGAAGGACACTATGAACGTCCTTCAGTGCTGATGGAGAAACTGAGGCACAGAGGTTCCCAAGAAGCCAATCCTCACTGTGGCTGGGCCTGGCACGTGTGGTTACTCACTTTCTTGGTGCTCTCCTTCAGCTCCTCGATGAACTGGAGCAGGTCCCCAGGGCTCCTGATCACTTTGAAATGGATTTTCTTCCGTGTATCTACAAGGCGACCGCCGATTCAGACAAGCGAGAAAGATGGGGACAGCGAAGGCCCATGGCACATGCAGAGTGGCCACTGCTGGCCACACTGGAGACTCACCAGCTGTCCGGCCACTGGCTGCCTTTGGGGATGGCTCCTCCCCCTGTGTGAAGGAGATGGGGTGATGGAGCAAGAGCCTAAACGGCTCCTCTGATGTGGCACCCACTCAGCCCTGCTTGCCTTCACCAGTGGCCATGAGGACGTCCCTGGGGACTCACCCTAGTGCTGTCCTGCTGGTCACCAGTCTTGCCTGTCACCTCGCGGACCCGCTCCCAAAAAGCTGCCTCCTTGGCTGGGTCTGGCTCGTCCCCTGGCGTGGCTGGCACGGGAGGAGGAGACGGGCAGGCTGGCACCAGGCAGCTCCCAGCATGCTGCCCCAGTTGGCAGACGTGGGGTGAGGAGGGGACAGGGGTTGTACCGTCCCCGTGGGGGCAAGGAGGGGACGCAGGCTGTACCATCACCGCGTGGTGCCGGGACGCTCTCAGGAGGCTGCGCGGGGGTCTCGGCGTCCCTCTTGCTCCACAGCCTCGTGTCCAACGTCTTGAGCTCCTCCGAGATCTCCTCCACCTTCCGCTTGGTGTCGGCTGGGGAGACAGAGTGGGCCGGTGTCAGCGTGTGCCAGGCTCCCGACGCGTGCCGGAGGGGGTTCCCTGCTACTCACAGACTTGGGCGTGGACGTACTGCACGTAC
>NW_008581216.1:0-1131 GCF_000691845.1 Merops nubicus | reverse complement strand
GCGCCGGCCGGAGGGCGCAGGAAGGGGTGGTGGCAGATGCGGGTGGTGTGGACGGTCAGGACGTAGGAGCAGGACTGCGGCTCGTCCACCCGGGCAATGTAGTCGCCGGCCCCCTCCTCGCAGAGGAACTGGGGTGGGAGCTGTCAGCTGCTGCCTCCGTGGGGACACGGGCGTCACCGCGCCCAGGCCACCCTCATCGGCACCTTACCCTCCTGGCTCGGCCGGTGAGGTCACACCGGGAGCCGTTCACGTAGCTCTGGCTGTGGTACCGCTTTAGCCGGTGCTGCTTGGAGGCCTGGGGAAAGGAGGAGAGCAGAGTGGGGATGGGGACCCCTGGGAATTCTTCACTGCCTCAGAAGAGGGCTGGGTGACGGGACAGTGGTGCCCTGGTGCAGCAGGGAGCCCAGACCTTGGCTGTCTCGTCGTCCCAGTCAAACGCCGACTGGTAGTAGCCGAGGAAGAGGATGTCTCCTTTGATCTCCGACTCTGTGGTGAAAGGCAACAGTTGCACAGACAGCATTCGAGGAGGGGGGATCCACCCCTTCTCCAGCCCTCCCACACCACCATCCCTGGCTGCGCCAGCACCTTCCACGTGGTACTGTTGGATGTGCTTCCCATAGCAGAACTCATACGTCCACCAGTCCTTGGTCTGGAAAAGGGGGGTAAGAACAGGGGGTCAGGATGGCTGCCGTGGGGCGACCACTCCCTCCCACCCTGCAGGCCCCTGGCCCTGCCAGGCCCCACCTTCACGAGGCACGGGGCGGATCCCATGGGGCGCAGAAGTTCGGCGACGCCGGAGCCGTTGTAGAGCTGTGCCTCCTCCTCGGGGTCGGGACCGTCACCACATCCTCCGCCCGGCTCTGGGGACACACAGGCAGCAGAAGCTGCTGGGGCACATCTGGGTACTGGGGTCCCTGAGGGCCTGACCGGGCAGGCGTGGGGTGGACGAGCAGTGTCCCAGGACAGGGCCCATCACCGCTCTCCTGCTCTGGGGAGATTTTGCCCCGCCCCGTGCCTCAGTTTCCCGCTTTCTCCCCACCACAGGAGAACCCAGCCCAGCGAAGGACTGTGCTGCTGGCACAAGGCAGGGGGATGGGCCCGTTGCTGCTGCTCCCCTCCAGCAGCTGTCAG
>NW_008581215.1:668-955 GCF_000691845.1 Merops nubicus | reverse complement strand
TGGGGCAACTTGAGGCTGTTCCTTCTTCTCCCATGACGTGGCTCCTGTGAGGAGCTGTGAGCCCCTCAGAGCTGGGCCCCACAGCCCCCGGGGGGCTGAGCCCACAGCTGGGCCTGCTGGAAATCCAGGTGGCCATAAACCCAGCACCTGTGGCCAGTAAAAAACATAATCCCTTTATTGGCCACCTTGTAAATGTCACTGGAGATTTCTGCAGCACCTCCAGCAACTGCCCAGCTGGGACCTCCAAGAAACCACTTCAAAAAGGCACCTGTGGGGGCTGGCCAGGA
>NW_008581215.1:0-443 GCF_000691845.1 Merops nubicus | reverse complement strand
CGCTAAAAGTGTTTTGAGACTACATTGGCTATGATCCTACTGCAGTTACAAGTTATTCAGAAGGTCAAGGCAGATGACCAGCACAGACCCTTCCGGCTTTTCACACAGAAATCAATGGGAGTTAGAAGGCTGAGGACAGGACAGCAACCATGGCTGGCACAGAGACGCAGGTCCTGCCTCCAGACTCCAACAGCTGATAGGGATGTCAGTGTGCTAAATCCAGCCCAAGATGTTCCTGTCACCCCCACAGTGCTCCTGTCACCTCTCCTTGGCCGTGGAGTGGCCAAGAGCTGCAGTGTCACCCCCAGACTGCTCCTGTCACTGCTCCCCCCTTGCCCCTGGGGTGACCGAGAGCCACACGTCCCCGAGAGGCTCCCGACACCCCCAAAATCCTCCCGTCACCCCCGAAGATGCTCCTGTCACCTGCTGGCCACCCTTGGGAG
>NW_008581214.1:17835-20195 GCF_000691845.1 Merops nubicus | reverse complement strand
GTGCAGCTGCGGCTCTGCGCCTGCGGGACACTCACCCTCCTGTCCCGGGGACCCTCCACCTTGGGAGAGGAGAAAGGAGAAAGTCAGCCCGGAGCCCTGCACCACAACCTGACACCAGTGCCAGGCAGTGGGGGAGAAGCCTGCAGAGCCACCCCACTTCCTCCCAGCCCTGGGCCACCAGCATCCCGACCTGCCTGAGGTCAGCCCCAGGGAACCTCCACTGGACACACGGGCCAGCAGCCCAACTGCCCTGGGTGCTGCCCCTCCAGTGCCAGCACGAAGCGGTGCTCCTTCTCCCCAGGAGGGATTTGCTGCTTTTCCCAGGAAATCTAATTTGCCAGGCCTAATGCACTGCACAATTACCATCGGCCAAGTAGAAAAATCTTTGATGGCAACTTCTGCTGGGTTTCAGGAGATTAGCTTAGGCGATGGGGTCAGCTCTGCAGCGCAGCAGCTCTCCCCGGCCAATGGCTCCTGGAAGCAGGGGGTGGCCAGGAAGCACACAGAGCTTTCACGGACCAGTGCTCAGGGAAGCTGGGTGAAGCCTGAGCCCCCCTCATCCAAATGAAATCAAGACCGTTTCTCATCCCTTCCAAAGCCTGAAGGTTTTGCTGAGCCTGGACTGTAGCCCCCCCACAGACAGCAATGGCAGTGACAATTCCTGCCTGTCCCCAGCCCGTCCCAGCTCAGAGGCCACCCATGCTCCCCAAGACTGTCCTTCAGTGATCTCCTTTAGGTTGGCACCCAAGAGGTGCGCACTGGACAGGCTTGAGCTCTGCCTGCTGAGGAAGTACCTTTGTGCAGGGCCGCACAGGTCGGGACTTAGGGGTCCCTGGGCGCCGGGCGCTCCCATCCCGCTGAGCCTCGCAGCTCGGAGGCACATGTGATGGAGAGAGGAGCAACTTCTTCAGCTGCAAAGAGAAGTGGCAAGAAAAGGAGTCGGCATCACAGCAAGGGCAAGAGAAAGTGCCGTGGGGGCCACAGCCCCTTGGCTCACACCTGCACTCGATACGTCTATTGCCGAGCATCAGACCCAAAAAGCGGGGAGGAAAAAGGCAGGGAGGCATTTCCCCCCTCCCCATGGCTGTGGGGGCGACACCTGACAGCACGCAGCCACGAGGGAGCTGGAGCTTTCTCTGTAGCATTCACTCACCCCCAAGCAGGTTCGGGTAGTGGGGACATGAGGGAATTTATTTCCCAGGGGCATCCCCACTCCCATCAGACACACAGGAGCTGATGTGGCATCCAAACCTCTCACTCCACCAGTTCTGACCTCAGGTAACAGAGTCTTTACATTGGCATGAGTAATGGGTTTGGACACCTTAACTGGATCCTCGTGCAAGAATCATTTAGCTGCAAAGTCCAGGGAGGACCTCGACTCATTAATGAGCTTTGAAGGCATTTTCCAGAGGCAAGCCCCTGTGGGACCTGTTGAGGATCTTTCCCAACACACTCTGTCAAGCCCACGGGCAGTGGGAGTGGGGTTTTCCCTGGGTTACCCACAGTGCCACCACTTCCGATGGCCAGGTCAGCATAACGTTTTTCTTCTACTCAAAAGCATTTTCAGTTAGGGGGGGGAAAAAATAACCAACAAACCCCACACCCAGCAACAACACTCCATGTTCCACCCCTGTCACACTTACGACCAAAAGCGACAACAGCTCAACAGCAAGACGGCTGCGTAGGCGCCAGGGGACTGCACCCAGGAGGCAGATCTGGGGCTCCTGCGCTGACTGGCAGGCATGGAGCCCCGGCGAGGGTGCAGGGGGTTTTAAGGGGTGATAGAAATAGGGGTGCCCAGGTCAGGATCTGCCAGGCAACGTCAGCTGGGGAACCCACAGCTTTAGGTGTGCAGCCCCTGTTGGTGGAAGCAACCAGCACCTTTCCCTCCCCACCCCTGCAACGTATACATCCTATATATACACAGACACAGCGTGTGTGATATATACCCCCGCGCAGGGAGTGGGCGGTGGAAATGCACGCTGTCACCACTGGATGTCACTCCTCCCCGCCACAGCCCCGGCACGTGGGGACACCCCGGGGCCTGGCTGGGGGTCCCCAGCGGGGACCGTGAGCCCCGGGAAGGAGCGGGCTAGGTGGCTTCGTCCCGGGGGACCTCCCGGGGATGCCACTGGTTTGCACCAAATGCTGCCAGTTAGTCCTGGCCAGGACGGGGAGCAGGGCTGGAGCCCCAACCAGCTTGCAGGCAACCAAGAGGGATGCTCCAGCCACCCAATCTGTAGGGACTGGAGGCCACATAGCCCCTGACAGGGTTGTGCTGGAACGTGGAGGCATCAAACCCTCCCGTGGAAAGCTGAGGGCATGGGCTGTCTGAGCCAGCCAAGCCCCCTCCTGTCCCT
>NW_008581214.1:13989-17806 GCF_000691845.1 Merops nubicus | reverse complement strand
AGCCAGGTGGGTGCAGCCCCCATGGGCACAGGGCTGGGATGCACTAGGGACACCCCCAGGCAGCCCCACGCCCGCACGTCCCATTAAAAGCAAGTGTGGGTCTTGCCAAAGCAGCCCCCACCCCTTTGGCACCCACCCCCACCCCCTTCATATATATATTTGTATACACACAGCTTGTTCCCGTGAGGATGGTGATGGAGGTGACAGCAATGATGCAGAACATGTATACGTATACAATACAAGTATATGCTTTGGTATTGACGGTTAAAGAGAGTTTTAAGCCTAGAATGAAAAAATTCAGACCTTTGCTTCCTATCATACCCATGCAGCCGGCTTATCAGGGGCTCATCCAAATCCACCTTAAACAGTAGGAAGTGGGTTCTTACTAGAGACAGCTCATCAAACTCGGGGGCCGGGGGCTGCCCCCCCGTGACCTGGGCGGTGGGTTTGGGGGAGGGGGCAGGCGAGGTGTAGGCATGGTTGAGCGTGTCCCCCTCTTCCATAGTTCGGAAGGCAGCCAGGCCCATGTCATCTCCCTGTATATCATCCAATGTCTCGGTGAGAGCTGCCAGCAGTGCCTCATTCTCGCTGTCTATTATCTGAAAGGAGCAGGCAGAGAAGAGAGGGGGGGTTAGGCTGGGCAGAGGGAATCGGGGATGCTGGGCATAGGACAAGAGGGGCTGACAGTGCCACACCAGCACCCACAGTTCCCAGCGACCCCACATGGGACATGGGAGAGCTTTTCCCCAGAATACCACTAGGATTGGATCAGGAGAGAGACACAACTGGAAAAGGAGCATCAGTCTGCCCCCCTGCGCCCCCAGTGGGAAAGTAATGAATCAGAGAACCTTGTCTCCTGGTAGTCACCTCCACCTCACCATAACGCAAACAGCAGCAGATAAAGGACCTGTGACTAAAAGGCTCCTTGCCCAAATCCTCCTTACTCTGGGGGGCCAGCCCCCCAGGGCTGGCTATCCCAGCAGTGCTGAGCGGAGATGGGAGCAGCATCCAGCCCTGTGCTGCCTGCAGGGCCAGGGAGGCCTGAGAGGGCACGGCTGGTTATTTGCAGCTCTCCTGATGGGGAAGGCAAAGAAAATGTGAAGAGTTGTAAGCTCAGCTTGTGGCTGCCCAGCAGACAAGAGGGCAGGGCCCTCGGGGGGGGCACGGGAGAAGCACAGCCCAGGCTGCACCGCTGGCCAAATGCCACAGCTCCCAAAAAGCAGAGTGAGGTTTGTTTTCACAAAAAGCCTCCAAACGCAGACACCTCCAGCTCAACAGGGCTCTCATATGGTGCAAAAAGTCCACAAGAGGATGCAGAAGCTAAGCAATGGCTGAGGTGAGCCAGGATTTCCTTCTTTTTGATTCTCCTCCATCATATTGTGAACGTAAACCATGTCCAACAAGGAGGCTACCACCAGCTATAAAATTAGCACGGGGTAAATTCAGGCTCACAAGGACTGTTGACTGCACACAGCCTCCTGTGTTTCTCTCATCTTGTTTGAAAATTAAATATCTTTTGTTCCATGCCCTAACCTTGCTCGCAGTTACTAGAGCAGGCTCCAGGGAAAGGCAGCAGGATGCTCCATTTTTGGCTCCATTTCTTTTCCTCCTGTTATTGGCACGAGACCGCTGTGCATACAAGTTCAGTGGGATACATTTCATCATACTCCACTGCTCCTAATGGGCCTGTCTTTTGCATTTCTTTTCTGTTTATCTTTTCCCCAGGAAGTTCAGCGGAAAATATGCATCTCGTGATGAAGGTCCCTCAGCTGGACTGGACCATTTTCAAGCACAGCAGCAGCACAGCATAAAAGCCAGAGGGTTGTTATTATGGCCAGGTTAGAAAACATTGGGACTTCAATTTTTTTTTCCCCCTTGTTTAAATACAAATCCTCCTCTCTCCCAAAATGTAACCCAAAGCTGGTGACTGGCAGGTACTGGTGGGTTGCAATCTCATCCGAGGAGTCAGGGCCACATGGACACCAGCCCAAAACACAGGGAGGATGCCAAAGCTGGAGAGCTGAGGGGATGGGCTGTGTTCTGCTCCTGCTCCACAGCCCTGAGACCCCTACAGTGCCACCCTGGCACACCCTGCCATCCCAAATCGAATGGGATGTGCTGCATATCAGCTGCAATTCCCTTTTAATAATACCTCACAGGAGGGTCGGCTCAGCAGCCCCCCTCTGCTCATCCACCTCCTCATTAGCCTTACTCCCCTTGCCCCATTTAGAGCCGCTGTACAAATTAATGGAGTGCTAATCAGCTGGGGAGGAGATATTAATAGTCCTGCGCATCCCCTCCTTCTCCCCAGCCCTGCCCCTGCCCCCAGCCTGGGGTCCCCCGTGCTGGGAGGATGGGGGTACCTGGAGGAGCTCGGAGTCGTCAGTGCTGTACTGGCTGGAGTCGGTCTCTGAGTGCTCCCCGCCCCAGTGCAGCTCGCTGAAGCAGCTGGCCGAGTCGAAGTCGCTGGCATCCAGCTGGGACAAATCGATCTCGGGGAAGTCGGAGTAGAGGTGCTCCTCACCAGACACCTCATACTGGGGAGAGAGCAGAAGAGAAGAGAAAGGGGGTGGGTGAGCCATCACACGCCCGTGTCCCATGCCATGGCAGGTGTCAACCCAGCAGCGTCTGCACTGGAAGAGCCTCATCTCCTCCCGAGCACAAGCTCGGGGCTCGGCACAGCCTCCTGCACCGCGGCAAAGCACCTGCTGCTGCTCTGAGGGGAGACTGAAGCCCATCCTGCTTTGGTGCCCTGAAGGGTGACACCCAGGGGTATCCAGCTGCTCGGGATCGGCGATAACAGAGCGAGGCAAGAGGCTTGGGAGCAGGTGAGACAGCAACACACGGGGACAGCCTGCTCCATGCCCTGTCCCCATCCCCAGCACATGGCTCTGAACTGCTCGGGGACAGTCCCTCTGGGGAGCTGCACGTCCCAAGGCACTGCCAAGGCAGCACAGACCTTGGTCCCTACATCGCATGCAGGAGGAAAATGGCATGAAAATGGATTGATGTCCAGGTGCACACAGGGTGATGTGAGTTCAGGGAACCAATTTCCCTTTCAGCACACAGAATGGAGCTGGTACCTGCCCTGCTCCTGCCTGGCGCCCAGCTGCTGCCTGACCACAAAGCCCCATGGCTGTATCCAGTACCCGCAGGAGTGAGGGCTGGGGCTGGCATGGCCCTGCCTGCCCTGCCTGCCCTGCCTGCTCTGCCTGCACTGCCTCTTGTTGCCTGCACCAAGCCCTCAGGACGTGCTTGGTTTTGTCCCCACTGTCCAGGTTCAGACTGGAGGGGAAAGGTCTGGTGCCACTCCTCCTGGTATTGGCTGCCCAGGGGGAGTTTTCTGGTGATGAGGGAAGCAAGTTTATTTACAGAGCAAATGGATTTTGGAGCAGGCAAACATCTGCGCACGTGAGAGAGGCTGTAGGGGTAGGAGAACATGGGGGCCTCCCTTCCTGAAGTGCCCAGGAAGAATCTCCTCTGACACTCCATGGGAAGGAAAAGGGATTTCAACCCAAGCTGCAGGAATGGAAAAGGCAGCATTTCTCTCTTTCTCTCATTTTTTTTTTTTTTAATTGGGATAATCTGAGATTATTTATTGTGTTCCCATAGGCTGAAGAGCCTGTGCTCCCCACCAGGCTGAGGACACCCTATGCCACACCAAAGGACACTCCTGTGCACACACCCACTCCCATTTTGCATTTCTCCTGCTTTCCACCCTGTCCCGTCCCAGGGGCAGTGGAAGAAAGGGTGAGGGGAGAACGCAGCAAGGGTACAGGAGAGCAGCTCCACAGCCTGAGAGCAAGACAGGACTGTG
>NW_008581214.1:8047-13958 GCF_000691845.1 Merops nubicus | reverse complement strand
GGGCAGCGGATGGCCGCCCCAGCCATGCTCCTGGCTGCAGCAGGGCTGGGGGCTCAGGGGGCTGCGGAGCTCTGGATGCTCTCCCCAGCGTCCTCCCTCTGCCCTGCCATGGAAGGGAGGTGTATCAGGGAGACATACACAAGTGTGGTGCCACCAAGTATATCAGGCACACAAAATGTCTATGCAAGCCCCTGAACAGCTCCAGGACCTGGACTCCTCATGGGCCACCCAAGGCTGGATCTCTTCAAACCTGTCTTGCAAAAAGCTTTGCTCCCAAGGTAGTCAGAGCCCATGTAGCAGGTCAAGAGTCCCTGGCCTCATCCCTGCAAGCTCTGAGGGACATAGTTGTTACCTTTCCCCAAGCTCTCCTGTCCCCTCTGCTCAGATGTCCTTTGGCCTTTCAGATGTGTCCCTTACCTGCCGTGACTTGTCCCTGCTTTCCTGCTACCACTCTTGTGCCTGCTCCAGAAAAAGTCTTGCAACAACTTTGGCTCCCCCTTCTCCCCTAATCTTCCCATGGGAACACAGGCAAAGGTTTTTATTTTTAGAAAAGCCACACATACATATATATATATATATATATACGAGAGTGTGTCTCTGTGTGTGAGTGTGTGTGTTCAATTAAAAATAGCAAAGCAGTCAAATTCTCCTGCTCCTTTTGATATGCCACAAGGGAAAAGATCCTGGTGCTGAGATCACAAGGAGCAGCTGACACCAGTGCTTGGGATGTCTTTTGATCAACTCCACAGATGTGACACGTCCCCATTGGTAACAGGGCTGGGTAAAAATAAACTCCTGCAATCTAACACTGCTGAGATGCCCTCTCTGGGCATCCCAGAGGCAGGAGTGTCCCGGCACTGCCCATGCTGTGTGCAGCCGTCCTGAGGCAGTGCCTGGCAGTGGATGCTCCCAGGTTCCCAGCTAGCACAGGTCAGGAGTGCCTGAAATCTCAGCTCTGCCTGTGTCAGTTTCTCCTCCTCAGAAGAAGCGGGGACAGCCTTTGCTCAGCGTGGCCACTCACAAGGGCACCCAGCAGGGCATCCCAGGATGGAGCCGTGGCTCCAGCTAGTCCCCTCTGCTCAAAGGGGTCACTTGACTGGCCCAGCCACCGAGGACTTGAGTCTCTGGAGGGACTCTGTCACTTAGAGCACCGCTAGCCCAGCACTAAGCGCTGAGAGCAGAGCCTCTCTGGGCTGGCCATGGGGTTGGGGGAGGACCCAGCCCCCCACCCAGGGGGATGAGGAGGCTGCTTGTGGGCACAGGACATCATCTGCTCCAACTTTCCCTTTTCCCACCCTTTGCATTTCCTGCTGCCTTGGGAGAGGAGTGAACTTTTGTTCTAATTTTACTCGGGAGTTTGTAGGAAGATCAGCCACGGGTTCTTGGTGTGCAGCCAGCAAACACCCATGGAGACATGCTCAAAAATTCAGAGGCATCCTCCAGCCCAGACACCTGCCCCGTGCACACCGCAGTACAGTTGTGACCAGAAAGCTGCCAGCAGCTCACTGCGACATGTCTGATGAATCCCTGCTCTGGGGACAAGGGGTGCCCAGGCAGCTAGGTGTGTGCACCTACGACCTTCGGGGAGCAGAAGTCCAAGTCAGGGCACCCTCTCTGGCAGCAGGGGCACCCTGCGGCAGTACCATGAGGTCACCTGAAAGCCCATGCTAAAAGCTGGAGGGCATCTGAGGGAACAGCCTCCAATCTGAGACATCCTCCTCAGCTTTCCTTACAGCAGGAACCAACTTCGACCTCAGCCCCAGCAGAAATGCAGTCACAGTTACAGGATAAAGAAGCAGCTGATGCTTGCTTGTGAGTTGCAGGGAGCTTTGCCTCTACAGAGGCTTTGCTAGCTGGGAGGTTAGAGCATCAACGCTTTTATTCATTTACTGCTAAGCTCGGACAGCCCTTCCCCGCTGCCAGGGGCTTAGAGCTTCAAGTGCAGAAGCAGGGGTTCTCCCAGGAGGCTGGCAGGGACCCTCACACCCAGGTCTTGCCTGATTTGGTGGCCTTGCCAAGGCTGTCCAGGTCTGGCAGCCACCGTGCGGTGCGTGCCCGGGGACAGCCAGAGAACAGGAGGGCTCCGGCCACGCCACGGCCGTGTCACCCCGCTGCCAGCCCCACCGCCCATGTCCCCACGGCAGAGCTGGCAAGAGCGAGAAAGCACGAGGGACGGTCTCCAGACTAGCAGTCAAGAACGTCCAGAGGTCACCTTGCCAGCTCTCCTGTCCCAGGAGCCTCGGGTGCACCGACACGTTTCCAGACAAGTCCCAGCCGTGCGGGTGAGGAGGGGCTGGCTCCCCCCAGCCTGCACAGTGCCTTCTCCCGCAACCCCACCCGAGCAAATCCATCTGAGAGCTTCTGATGGCTCCTTGGTCAGCACCCCTTCGGCTCCCAGGACTGTGAACAGAAGAGCTCCTAGGTTCTCCAGGGACCGCAACCACTGGGGCAGCTGCTCCTCCGAGTCCCTGTCCCTTTGCAAAGCCCCTGATCTTTGCCCCTCCTGGGGCTGTGGTAGTGGGATGAGGAGCTGGCTCCATCTTAGCCCATCTTAGCTCCATCTCCCTGCCCAAGAGTGAAGGTGGCCAATGTGGGCAACTGTCTCTAGTGCCACCAGCAGCTCTGGTACGTGTCCTGGGCTGGACTTGCAACACAGCAAGGGTAGACACTGGCTGGGGGCGTCTTGGGGTTAGCCACTGGCTGGTGCCGTATCCAAGGATGCCCCATTGAGCACAGCTCAGTGCTGGCTCCCAGTGCCATGGTGGCAGCACGTGGGACATATCCTCTTTCAGCTCTTTGTCCTGCTCTGGAGCTGTGTTAACTGTGGTGCAGGAGCACATGAGGTCTTATCTCTGCAGAGACATGAGGTCCCTCTCCAAGTCCAATTCTAATTCAAATATTGGATTAACAAGACAGGAAATGTTTTCCTCTTTTTCAGTGTCAACTTGGGCTCCCCAGACTAAACCCCCTGGTCAGTGGGGCTGGACAGGCCAGCTGGGGCCGGGCTGCTGGCTCCCGAGGGCAGCTCTGCCCACTAAACCCATCAAGAACAGGCCTTGCCTCCACATGTGTGCAGAAAACTTGCCCGGGGAGCGGGCAGCACACAGCCCTCTTGCCTGCCAGCCTGAAAGCCCGCACCTGCCTCCAAGAGATCAGCAGCCTTTGAGCAAAGGATGATGCTCTGGGGCTGTGCCCTGCCTGCCGCAAGCCTGGGAAAGAAGGAAAGGGGTGATGCCACTTCCCGACACTGTCCTGGAGGAACCACAGCCCAGCTGCCAGGCAATAGCAACCTAAACCAGGGCAAGCAAGGAAGCCCAGCTGGCTGCTGCCTGCGGTGCTTAACTGGCTCACAGGGGATGGGGGCGAGGCAGTGACCGTGATGAAGAGACCTGCAGGTCCTCACCCCTGTCACACCCCAACAATAGCACGGGTAAAAATTTCCCTTATCTGCAAAACCCCTCGATCCAGCCCCTTGAAGTTGTGGCCAAGTATTCTGCAGCAAGGCTCTGAGCGTACCGGCCGACAGCACACACATTGTGATTGTGTTTAGTGAGGCTGCAAAAGTTTCAGCTTCTGAAGCCAGCCGGCAGGAAAGCACTGCTGGATGGGCACAGCACCTCTGCAGGAACGTAATCCTGTTTAAGCCTGGGAGGCCAGATTTGTGTGGCCGCCGGCATACATGGCCCCAGGATACTTTGCAATTGCCTTGTCACTCACATGCCACTCTGCTGTCTGGAAAAAAGGAAGGAAAGCTCCAGCTCCATAGAGGGGCCGAAGGAACCGGCCAGAAACAGGCAGCCCATCTCCCCGCCGAGGAGCTGAAGCTGTGACTCAGCCCCGCATGGAGCCTCCTCCCTCCCCACAGCCAAGCGCCTGCCCAAAGCATTAAGGGATAAATATACATCCACATGCGCTGGAGACAGAGCCCCAAATTAGCTAGCAGCGTTTAGGCTGGGGCCCAAACCAGCAGAAGGTGAGAAATGCCGAGAACACGAAGCGCCGGCTCCTGCCGGCCCTCCCTCGGCGGCACGGGCAGCGCCAGCTCCCTGTGCCCGCATTCACGGCTGGCAACGGAGTTTCCCCTCCTCGCCCTCACCCCAGGCCTGTCTCTAAAAAAGAAAGAAAATCCTTGGGCAGGGGTTTTGGAGAGAGCCGTCTGGGCTTATCAGGGAAATCCGTAATCACAGACTGCTTGAAACGGGGATTACGGCCATGCAGGCAGACGGGCACCGCATGCCCGTTTCACCGGGACCGTCTCTTCCCTGGCTGGTGCAGTGGCAGGCACAGCTGCCCCGCTGCTAGCTACTTCGGGCAGGGGGGAGCCCCACTTGGCAGCAGGGACAGGTGCTGCAGAACCCCAGCATCCTCCTGGGCTGCACCAGCACCAGAGTGAGGAGGCGACAGGGGCATGTGGCCACCAGGACCCACATCAGGGCCAAGCCCAGCCCTGTCCACCCTCGGGGTGCACCCCACTGTCCCTGCAGGTCCCACCCAGGGGATGGGGTCCCCATGCGGTTGGGCCACCAGCAGCCTAGGAGGGCAAAGCTGGGTGCCTGTCATCACAAGGATGCACCAGCTCCTATCATCCCAAGGACGTGTCAGCTCCCTCCCAGCCCTCCCAGCCCAGAGGGACCTGCATGGGGTGAGCAGCCACCCTCCCATACTGGGGAGGAGGGCAGAGGTGGAGATGGAGGAGAGAGCTATAAATAAGTGTAAATACAGCAAGGAGGCACCTGGCCAGAGCTGTGAAGGTCACCGGAATGTGTGCCAGCAGATAAGCAACCCCCTTCCCACTGGCATTTGACAAAATGTCACTGTGAATGAGGGAGCAGCGGTGTCGGGTTGTGCCCCGGCCCAGCCACCCCTTGCTGCCCCCCAATATTTATAGCTGGAGAGCTCCACAGCGGAGGCGAGCGGCCCCTCCTCGGGAGGCAGCAAAGGCAGAGGGGGCCCTGCCTGCAAACCCACCCATGCCACACGGCAGAAGGAGAGCCAGGGCTGTGCAGCAGCGGGCTGCAGCTCCCTCACCCACCTCCCCAGGTCTGTGGGAAAAGGAGCCCAGGAATCTTGCAGGTCCCCGGGTCTGCACAGAGGTGTGTGACGTGCCACTGTCCTGTGAGGGCATTTCACCCTCTGCGCTCCATTTTTAATTATTTTTTTTAGCTTCTACTAGACTGCTTTAACAATTCAGCCCAGCCAGCGAAAAGGTAAAACCAGGACCAGCACTTAAAGCTTGGACAAAACAAATAGCAGGTTGATCCTTTCTTCCACTCAAGCTGCTCAGAAGCAACTGCCACTTGTCCACGCTGCTGCGGCACAGGGCAGCTGCCATGGCGGTGCCAGGCCCCACACCAGGCACCCTGCACCCCCACCCCTCATGGGCATGCCTCAAGCAGCCCCCAGAGCGGGTGAGCGGAGCGGGCACAGGCAGCACTGGGCACCCGCGGCACTTGCCGACGAGGGGTGCTGGGTGTCAGGCTTTGAGCCACAGCCTGAACACTCACTGACTTTTGTCTTACATTAGAAGGGTGTAATTAAGATCAATCATGAGATGCCAGTAATAGGAAATATTAAACATTAACTGCAAACAATAAACACAAACTTGCCAGGGTAACTTTGATATGGAGGAAAGATGGAAGAAATTGCACTAAACTATCCTTGAGTCACAGAATAGAAAAAAGGAGTCTGAGATACTGGTAATAATGCCCTGAATAAACAACACTTTGCTGGAACACTCTAAACAAAGGTGTGTCTGGTTTAGGAAGAAAGGCAGCAGCAAAGTATATTGCCAGTTACAGAGCTGCATGTTCATACTATACTCAGCAGCTGCTTATTTGGACTCCAAATTAGAAAGACCACTTTGTTTCTGGTCCAGCCCTGGCCTGCTGGAGCCGCCGGTGCCAAGGAAGAG
>NW_008581214.1:7367-7992 GCF_000691845.1 Merops nubicus | reverse complement strand
GCCGAGCACCAGCCAAGGGCAGGAAAGGAGAACTCACGGCTGTTTTGCCCTGTGCAAGGAGAGGTAGACACGGCTCCTCTCAACACTGGGTCATGGAAACAGCAGCTGGTGCCAAGCTGTCCCCAGGATGTGCCCCGCCAGGCAGAGGGCTGTCCGGGCAGTGCCAGCACGCTCCAGCACACAGCACACTGAGAACAGCCTCTCCTGTCACAAGAGAAGTGTGACAGCTTTATCCCGCACCCTTTGAGCCAAAGAGCAGTGCCCCGTGGTGACCCGACGGCAGCCAGCCTCACAAACCATGCCCACCACTCTCCGATGCCAGCACGGCAGGGAGCAGCACCCCCAAAAACGCAGCTTCTGGTGGCTGCTGCCAGCCTTGCCCCAGTCACCAATGGGTGCTGCTCCAGGCACCAGGGCTGGCACTGCCTCAGGCCATCAGCCAGGCAGGGCACGGGTGATGGTCCTGAACCCAGGTGGTGTTTTCCAAGCAATTCCTTGTTATCTGCCCCAAAACCAAAGGCAGGACCAACAGACAGCAACTGGCGTGTGCTGAGCCAGGTACAAAAGCACAGTGAATTGAAACGTCCCATCAGGCCAAGAGGTGCCTGCCCTGCCAGGCGATGCC
>NW_008581214.1:4082-7335 GCF_000691845.1 Merops nubicus | reverse complement strand
GTGTTGCTCCAACACCACGCTCACAGCCTCACCACAGCATTTCTCCAGCATGGCAGCATGGGGGCAGGGACGGAGGGACATGGCAAGAGGGGGCACAAGCCCTGCAGCCTCAAGAGGCTCCACACAGAGGATGCCCAGTGGGACAGGGAGCAGTGGGAGACAAAGCCAGTGTGGACATCGAGATCCCGACTCACAGCTGGAGGTGGCAGGAAATGCTGCAGCCCCCCGAGAAAGGCTTGGGGAGCCTTGGGAGCGCGGATGGCCCCAAGCTCTGGCCATGCTGGTGGCACAAGGGGGCCAGGCTGTGCTACAGGAAGGGGCAAGCACCTGACTCATCAAAGAGCTGACTATTAGCCAGCTCTGCTGGTCACAAAAATTCCCCATGATGGCAACTCCATCCTTCTGAAAGGAAAACATGAGGGGGTGATTATTTTCAGACCTTCCTCTTCTGATATGCTGTCAGCCAGCAGCCACATGACGGCTGTGGGCAGAGGGACGCCCGTGAGGAGGCTCCCCCAGGGTCAGGGTGGCTGTGGGAGCTAAAGGAGGAGCTGCCCTGCCCCTGCTCTGCTCCCGCCACTGGCCCCTTTGGAGTTTTGGACAGCAGCTCACAGGCTGACAGGGCTCCACGAGGCCCCTTCTGTCTGGAGGATATTGCAAACGTCCTCCTGTGGCACAGCCCTGCCCAGCACACACCAGTTCAGTTCCCTGGGCACTTCACCCTGACGCCAGCAACTCGTCACTTCTCTGCAAGAGCAAATCGTTGCCAGGAGGCAGCGAGCAACTCCTCCAGCTCCCCACACTGCAAGTGTGGATGGACCTGCAGTAGCACGAGGAGAACAGCAGAGCTGCTGCCTGCAGGGAGCACGGTAGACATCACTGTGTCGTGCCACCTCGGGTTCTGCTCCAGCTCTAGCACCGCCTGGGCAAGCCCAGCCTCAGCTGTGCTGCCTACCCACTGCCACCACCTCGGGATCTCCCACGGGCTGTGCTTGGGAAGCTCCCCACAGCTTTGCCAGGCTCTGCCCTGCACGCCAGCCCCTTGCCCCACAGTGCTGTGGCTCGGGCTGCTGCCTTGGGCCTGTGGCGTGACAGGGCAGGGGAAGCCAGCTCGGGGGGAGCTTTCGCCACTGGAACATCCTCCTGCCCTGGCTCAGGACGCCCAGTGCTGGCCTTTCTGGGTGCAGTGGCTCAGCACGGGCTGCTGCCATTCTCGGCACTCCGTGCCAGCAGATCCACGGCTGAAACAGGAGCTGAGGTGGCCTGAATCTTGTCCCTTTCCATGCACATCTGGTGGGTGAGTGGAGACAAACCGCTGGCTGCTGTGCATCGCAGCCTGGTGGTACCCTTCTGCCAGGTCCATGGCCATCATCTGCAGGATGCTCTTCACCTCCCCAAGCCATCGTCTCCTTTTTGGACCTCACCAATGTTCCCATGCAGGGCAGGGGACTGTCCGGGCAGCCTGTTCCTCACCAGGAGTGGTCCCAGTCTCTTTGGCCTGGGAGGTGGCAGACGGAGGAGGGAGGCAAGCACACCTCCTGCTCTCCTGCAGGATCTGTGCCAAAGCTCAGAGAGGTGTTGAGACCTTCCCCACCATAGAAGACCGTGCAGTGCTCCACACTGTGCAGTGCTGCCCGTGTCGCTGGCAGCAAGGCATCCTCTTAGTGCTAATCAGGACGAGGCGGGTGGCAGGGAAGGTTCAAGCTGGGGTTAAGAAGGCGCAAGGAGGATCTTCCCGCATTAACCTGACCTCCCAGCAGCTCTGGCCCTGACACTCTGCTGCCACAGGCACACTCCAGTGACATGCCGTGTCCCGCCGAGGGTCAGGGCACCATTGCCAGACCCGACCCACCGTGACCCCCAATGGACCCTTTCTCCTGCTGGACACTGGCTGTGCTGGCCCCCCTTGGGGGACCTTTGGGGGAGCCCCTGCTGTGCCCAGCTCCCGTGTGAAAAATGAAGTTTTCAGCTGGAGGAACAAGACCTCAAAGGATGAAAACAGCCATGGAAAGGGCAAAACTGCTCAGATCCAGCCATACCCTCCTGCCAGGCCTGTCCGTGCATGCCCAAGCCCATATCCCGGTGGGCGTGGAAGCTTTAGCCCTGCCCAGCACTCCCTGCCAGGCGGGTGGGTGCTGCCAGCCACCCTCGCTGCATTGCCCTGCTGCAACTCCTGCCTGCTGCCCTGCACAAGGCCCTGGCACCCCATTGCCTGGCCATGCTGCCTGTGCCTCACTGCTCCCCATCACCAGGGTGCCCTGGAGGAGCAAGGGGAGGGCTTGCCCCCACCCCTTCTCCTGAACTGTGGTCTCTCTCCTCTCCCTGTTCTGGCTGGGCCCATCAGCCGGGCACTGCAGTCTCCCTGATTAAATTATTGCCCATTTTCCACCCAGTGTGCTGGCCAGAGGAGATGCATCACCACCCAGCGTGGTGGTCACTGCTTGGCTCCATTCCAGCACGGCTCTGCCTGTGCTCCCTGGGAAAGCCGGAGAGGGGGGAGTGGAGGAGCCTGGGCATCGGTGGGCAGGCACGGCATGGGCACAGCCACCTCCTGGGCTTGCCCAGTAAGAGCTGTGCCAGCCCTGGCACCTCAAAACTGCAGAGAGCTGGCGCGGCCACATCACCCCTACTGTGACTCAAACCACCCAAAAAAGTGGTGGAACGCTGTAGAGCTGGGTATTTTCTGGGTGGGCATCATCAGTGCCGGGACAGCACCGGTACTAACTGCCCAGAGGTACTGACACCATTCCAGTTATGACAGTGGGGGAACTGAGGCATGGGAAGGTGAAATGAGCAGAGGCTACAGCAGGTCCTGTGACCACGGGTTACGCACAGGGCTACGCACAGGGCTCCTGAGGTGGTGGTGGGGGCGTGATCCCTGCACAGCTCCCCCAGGGCTCCCGTGCAGCCACTGCCAGCGCCCACTGCACCTTCACTAGCACAGCCCGTCCTCCCCAGGATTTCCTGGGGCTGCATCCACGGGCGCAAGGCCTTGCTGTGCCCAGGGCCACACCGGGGCACTGCCAGAGTCCCAGGGCTACGCACAGGGCTCCTGAGGTGGTGGTGGGGGCGTGATCCCTGCACAGCTCCCCCAGGGCTCCCGTGCAGCCACTGCCAGCGCCCACTGCACCTTCACTAGCACAGCCCGTCCTCCCCAGGATTTCCTGGGGCTGCATCCACGGGCGCAAGGCCTTGCTGTGCCCAGGGCCACACCGGGGCACTGCCAGAGTCCCAGGACATGGCGGGTGTCCCA